>NW_026067923.1:6678706-6690444 GCF_014885135.2 Alexandromys fortis
GGGAGAGGAGTGGGGGGAGGGGGAGAGGAGAGGGAGGAGGGGGGAAAAGGGAGACGGGGAGGGAAATGGGAGGCGGGGAGGAGGCGGAAAAAATTTTTTTTCAATAAAAAATTTATTTAAAAAAAAGTTAGAAGGAAGTTCGGGCCTATTTTGAGAAAGGAAAGGGATGAAGTAAAATACTGAATGTAGTCAGATTGAATAAAATCATAAAATGTGAAAAAAAATTAAAAAAAAAGAAACTACCTAGTATGGTGTGATGTAGTGTTTGGTTAGTGAAGCAGGGCAAAGGCTTCAGAAAGAGGTTTAAGTACACATTTAAATTGGACAACTGATATTGTAGCCTCTTGTAGAAAGGATCCTAACTCAGTAAGTGATTAGGAGGTTGGAACAAAAATGAGATTCAATCCTGCTTTTCCCATACACAAAAATCAACTGCTGACAGAGTCAAAGTAAAACTATGAAAGAAAAAAAATAAACTTTTAGAGGAAAATTGTTTTATTTAAAGCAATTTTGATAACAAGTGAGAAATTTCTGAAATAAGAGAAATTAAAATAAATGATAAGCAGAAAAGATGAATAGCTTCACTTTTATCAGAATCGATAGTTTTATTTTCCTAAAGACATGTAAAGAAAATGGAAGGACAAGTCATACATGAACAAATGATATTTGAAACCCATGAATCACTTAAGGACTGTTGTTGACTAGTAATTTAACAACAAACATAAAGAATGCAGAGAAGAAAACAGACAAAAGCATGGGAAGGCACGTCACAGAAGACAAGATACGAATGCTGGACTGAGCTCCCAAGGTCCAAATGAGGAGCGAAAGGAGGGAAAACATGAGCAAGGAAGTCAGGACTGGGAGGGGTGCGCCCACCCACTGTGATGGTGGGGCTCACCAAGGCCAGCTGGACTGGGACTGAATGAGCATGTGATCAAACCGGACTCTCTGAACGTGACTGACAAGAAGGGCTGACTGAGAAGCCAAGGACAATGACACTGGGTTTTGAATCTACTTCATGTACTGGCTTTGTGGGAGCCTAGTCTGTTTGGATGCTCACCTTCCTAGACCTGGATGGAGGTGGGAGGACCTTGGACTCCCCACAGGGCAGGAACCCTGACCGCTCTTTGAACTGGAGAAAAAGGGGAGGGGGAATAGAGGGAGGGGGAGGGAAATGGGAGGAGGGGAGGAGGTGGAAATTTTTAATAATAATGATGATAAACAAAATTACAACTAACAGTAAAACAAGGACAAATGGCCACGGAACACAGAAAAAGATGCTCAACCTTATTAATCATCATAAGAACCGGCATTATGATCACATACCGTTTTCTATCAACATATTCATACAATTAAAACGTGTTATGGTTTATCTCTGTCAACTTTACTGCACTGAAAGATGAGCAGGTTTGTAGAGTTTGCCCTCTCGGGATGTGTGTGAGGAGGATCACTGAGGAAGCTCTGCTGTGCACACTTTGACCAAGCCAAAGGTTTAACACGATGATGGGTTTCCACTGAACAGTTCCTGAGAAGCTGGTAGACCATGGAGACGGAGCCAGGCCCCTTATTTCTCCTGTCTGCTTCCCGGCTTCCACAAGGCAAACAAAGCAGCCTTCCTCCCTGATGTCCTTCTGCCAGGATTTGCTGCCTCCTGAAGGGACAAGCAAGGCAGTCAGCTGGCCACAGACAGTAACCTCTTACTGTCTGGGCCAAACTTTCTTCTTTCTTTTAAATGGCTGCTTTTAGATGCTCATCAGGGTAAGAAAATTCTACCTAATACCATCTGAACCGAATGCTGGAGAGTGTCTTTGCCCAATTGGGCTGTTCTATCAAAATACCTTAGATTGTAAGGTACTTATTTTCTACAGTTCTGGGTGCTGTAAGGACAAGGTTAATGTTATCATGGATGTGAACTGCTTCCCCGCAGCCGTGTATAGGAATGTATGGGTACCAATTGGTGGTGCCATTTTAGAAGGTTCTGGAACATTTTAGGAGGCAGGGCCCACTGGCAGAAGTAGGACAATAGGGGCTGCTCTTTGAAGATGATATCAGGTTCTGGTTCCTGTCACAATCTGGGATTACTGGTTTGCAATGCAAGAACAGCCTTTGCCACATACTCTGGTCTCTGTGAATCTGGCTGTTCCCCACACCCTCCCTGCCATAGTGGAATGAAACTCTCTGAAACCATGAGCCAAAATAGACTTAGTCCTTTATGAAGTCCTTTCTTTCTGCGGTTGAGATCCTAGGGAAGTAGGCAACACTGAGGTGCCACTAACAGGTTGTTTTCTGGCGAGCCTTGCCCACCTCACATGCATGAGGCCATCCTTCCACCACCGTCTCAAGGCCTGTCCCTTCTATACATGTGTAGTGAGGTCACTGATTTCTTTTTTCTTCCTAGACAGACTCATGACATTACAACACATCCTCATGCTATCATTTAGCGCTAATTTGTTGCATTGGAGAGTCTACCCCTAAAAGCAGTAACATTGGGGGTTCATATGTAAGCATATGAAGCTTGAGGCACACAAATAAGTCCATAACAATGATATGAAACCACACGAACTCAGACTCTTCTAGGGGTGAGGTGTGTGCAGAAAATTGTTTCTGTTATTTTCGAGAACATTTTGACAATCCCAGGAGAACTGAAGCTCTGTGTTCCCTGTAGCTTAGCAATTTCATTCTCAGGATGAGAAATTCACAGACTGGTCAGATTTATGAAATAAAAATACAGGGTTTTTTTTTAGGCTAAACTAAAAATTTTAGTATAAATGTGCCCCAAATATTACATGTGGTATATTTATTTAAAGTATTTTATTTTAATCCGGTGACCTATATTTTGTGTGTTTACCCTAGGTACTTGGGAAACACATAGAAAATATCTATGACCATGGAATCATCGTTTGTAACACAAAAACTCTATGAACTGGGAAAATTCACACTTTGACCAGGTGCCTGGTATACAAACTCAGCATGGGTTGTTGGGAAGTAAACCTTTGTGATATCCTAGATGAATACCCTCTACTTGATACAGAGAGGAAGAAAACAAACAGCAGAATAAGTGAAAACAGGGAGTGATTGTGTGGTTGCAGCGCAAAACGACACGAAGGGAAATAACTCATTGTTTAAAATTTGTGGAAATGCCAGAAAACTGCAGCAGAACAAAAGGAAGATGAATAAATGCTCAAAGCAGCGATTGCTCCTGGGAGAAAAAGGAGATGTGCTGTGTGCAAACACATGAGAATTTATGTTTTTGTTTTTATAATTTAAAACACATTCATATATACACACATATATTTTTTTCAATGTTTGAAAAACAGCTTTGTATTTAGGAATAAATCATCTCCTGTTTAATGAAAGCTTAGTGGATGCCTCCAGTGAGTGTATTTCTTATTCATTATTTCTGAACTGTTATATTCCAGACCATTTTCAAGGGTCTATCCTATTTCCCCACAAACATTAATACTGATTTGGCATTGTGTGTCCACTTGCTCATTTTGTTATTTGCACCATCAATCTGCCTGGAATGAAGACAATCCTGACTGGGTGAGCACTCCGTTGCTGTCTCGTGTCCCTGAGGAAGACCTAGTGTCACACAGAACATGCTTGATAAATTGTGAACCAGGTTTCAGAGCCTAGGTCTCTTCCTATATACCGCCTATGAGATGCTTCCTATTCTAGAGAACACACTCCAGTTCTCAGGCACTCCTTGCTCCTTACATTGAATTTTGTATCCACAACCATCAAATGTACTCCGCTGTGAAGAAATGACAAAAAGGCAGCCGAATAGGAAACACTCAAGTGCGTTATACATAATGAGGGTAATTACTGTTTCGTAGAGACTTTTGTTTCCATTTTGTGTATCTTTGTATATTAATGTAAAATATACTTTTTACTATGGCTGCAATCAAAACACATGTAATCTTCTGATACAGATAACTCAATTTTTTCCTACCCTAGTGGACTTTTTCTAATTCTTCACTTCTTTTAACTTTTGACAAGATTAAGAATGGTGGTAAAAGTAACATAGGAATTGTAGATATCTTTCAGTTGTGTTACTAATTCAAATGTTTGCTCTCCCAAATGGAGTTCACAAATTGCTACGTTAGTCCAGTCTGCTTTGTTGGATGGAAACACAGAGCAGTACTTGCAACCTGTGTCTTGCTTGACTTAGTTAGGGTTTCGATTGCTGCCATAAAACACCATGACCATAATCACATGGCAAGGAAAGAGTTTGCTTTGGCTTACAACTTCTCCATCATTCAGGAAAGCCAGGGCTGGAACCCAGGGTCCGGAATACAAGGGCAGGAACCCAGGGGCAGGAACTGATGCAGAGACCATAGAGGAAGGATGCTTACTGGTTCATTTCCTAGTGCTTGTTGAGCCTGTTTCACTAACACCCAGGACCATCATCACAGGTACGGTGTATCCACAGGGCTGGGTCTTTGCACATAAGTCTTCAGTCAGGAAAATGCACATGCCCATAGGCCCATCTGGGGGAGGCATCTTCTCAAACTGAGCTTCTGTCTTCCCGGATATCCCCAGCTGGTACCCAGTTGAAATAAAACTATGCAGCATCACCCAATCTGCCTGTGTTGTCTGAGCAGCTACTGTACTCTTTGGGCCACCATTGACATTGGTCCTCTTCAGGAAGGACCCGTCAAATAAGCATCTTGGTTCCTTATTTTGATTTGTTGATTATAAAGACAAACGAAAAGTATTTTAAACACTTGTACGGTTCTAGCAGGGTGAGCTTTCACAAGGGCAGGAACTAAAGGGGAAAGGCGAGTTCTCTGTGTTCAGAAGCTTCCAAGGATTGTAACTGCAGCTCCTAGAGCTTTCTAAAATGCAGTCTGGCTTGGTTTTCAAGTGCTGTGGTGAGAATCATAGCTAAAGACAACTTTGGGAAGAAAGGATGGCTCTGGCTTACAGATGGCAGTCCACCACAGAAAGAATACGAGGCAAAACGCTGAAGACAAGAACTCGGTCAGAGACCACTGAGAAACACTGGCTTGCTCTCCATAGCTTGATCAGCCTGCTTTCTTATACAAGCCAGGATGACCTTCCCAGAGGTGGCGTTGCCAAAAATGGGCTGAGCTCTCCCACATTAATCATTAATCAAGAAAATTCTTCATAGACTTGCCTATAAGCCAAAGCGATGGACTTATTTTCTCAACTGAGGTTCCCTCTTCAATACAGACTTGGTTCAAGATGACAAACCGTGACCAGTATAGGCACAGTTCTTTCCTTATATTGATTATGGAATTTAACTCTTTGGCATAGACAGACTCCCCTCTCAAAAGCCCCGCCTCCCCCTCCTCATTTCCTCTCCCAGCATCTTTTTCTACCTTGACTCAGTGTAGTAAACTCTTCACAGGACTCTTAAAGCTCCCATCACCTGTCCTCACTCACAACTCCAGAAAAACAGCCCTGAAATAGACTTTGCTGTCACTTCCTTCCTAGATCCTAGGACGTAGCTGGACTGTAACTTCTAACCCCCTCTATTCCCTTGCCACCAGCTTGCCATCTCTCTGAGGACATGAAAGATTTATTCACTATGTTCTCCCAACACCCAGCCCAGTTCTGTGTGAATATTTCATTTTGGAATTGACTGAAAAAGTACATAAATAAATTCCAAATGCAATCATAAAAAATTAATTCTGAAAAAAAAACATTGGATCAGATCCTCTATAACTAGTTATTCCAAATGTATCTGTTATTAAGCAGCTTCTGTGAATATGCACCCTTCAGGGATAACAGCAGCTTACACAGACTTCTCAGAGGTACATGAAAAAGCCGTGGAATTACACGGTGGTGGGTTGTTTAATCTCTTCCAGAATCACACTGATCCCATCGGTGGATGGACCACTCTTGCCATGGTAACAGTCCCTCGAGCACAAAAGCTCAGCACTCTGAAAGCAATCACTCGGGGATGCTATTCTTGCCAAATGCAAATCCTGATTAGCCGGGAACGTGGACCAGAGAGAGAGCCCACGGAACAAGTGATACCTCGTGTTGTGCTTACTGATGAAATGAAAAGATGACCAAACTGTGGATCTGTATTGTAATCATCACCACAAAGACTGCTACACAATACTCGGTCCAAACCAAAACCAAATATGAACAGTGTGTTTTTTTTGGGGGGGGAATCATGATGTAACAACAGAGTCAACATGTTCTAATGTCCTTTCGCCCTGCTCAAAGATTTGGCGCCTCCAACCTGCATAAGAATTTACAACTTCTTAAGGTAAACACTGGAGAAATCTTTAATGCTTTGAAACCAAGACTTACAGAGGCGTGCAAATACTGCTATGTATGTGAAATGGCAGACAGATAGGAAGGGCCACTCTTAATCTACAGCACAGCTGCAATACTGGAGTACTAGAACAACAGGGAAGGGATGTGCCCCTAGAGACACCTAGCCATCAGCTAGAGCGATTACACGCATCAAGACTGAAATACTTGCTTTTGAACATACTTAGGCTCTCTGCTTTGGAAAATTTCAAATGCATAAGAGGAATAAAGATTATTGTGTGATTTATAAAACCTATAACAATGAAGTATAAATGTTTGAAAGGAACTAGGATGCTAAATTGCTACCACATGTATTCCTCCTTGCCTGTGTGGGAGTGTCTCAGGCTTCATTTTATTTTTGTCAATTTGGTATATTCTAAAAATGAAATAAACTAAATTAATTACTTCATTCAGCAAACATCTGTTGGGTACCTATTACTCTATCCTCTTTTTTTGGTGTTTAAAATTATTTAATTCTGTTTATTTTTATTCATGAGTGGGAATCAGTTCTCTCCTTTTGCCATGTAGGTCCTGGGTTTGAATTCAGATCATCAGGCCTGAAAGCAGACCCTTACTGCTGAGCCATCTCACCAGAACACTGGTCTATGTCTGAGACCTTCTTTATGGTCAGAATGTCTTTGCAGACTGGTGTTCTAGTGAGAGGAGTAAGACAGTCAATAAACAACAAGCATAAGAAAAGGCAGTAAGTGGTAAAGGATCATAAAATAAAGATAATATCATGGTGAAAGAAAATAAAAATAGGGCAGGAAATTGCCTGATAGCTTGAGTTGGGTCTAAGTGCCATACAAATCTTAAGCAAAGAATGAATAAAAATTAAAATTGTGCAGTTGTCTATAAAGGGAAATTCTAAATAGCTAGTGGCCTTTTAAACCTCTGTATTATTTATGCTTCTCTAGAACAATGGAACTGGTAGAATGCGTGCATGTATACCTGCATCACACACACACACACACACACACAGAGAGAGAGAGAGAGAGAGAGAGAGAGAGAGAGAGAGAGAGAGAGAGAGAGAATTTGTTAGAGTGTTTTACAGACTGTCATCTGGCTAGTACAACAATGTCGCTCTCCCAGCAGAATAATCTGAGAGCTTTTCAATCCAGACGGCTGGATGTCCTCATTGGTCTTCAGTCTGTATTGGAATCCTGAAGACTTATGTGAAGTGATTCCTCAGCATCAGCGTCTCTGCACTTACCAGTGAGAGTGAGAACAACCAGGCCCAAAGCAAAAACTACTTCTTCCATGTCCTTCTGTAGAGACTGCCACCACTTAGGGTGGGTCTTCTTACCGCAAATGATCCAGTCACAGAAGTCCTCCACAGATATGACACGTGCTTGGCGTTTGGTTGATTTCAGATGTGGTGAGGATGACAACCATGATTAGCCATCTTTAATCTTTTTTGAGGGAACAAAAGCCCATATGGTTAGTTTGATTATTAAGTTAGTGCAACGGAGAATTAATGGCTTATCAGAGCACAAATTTATTTTTGTTGCAAAAAGTACAATGAGAAGAGAAGCAGTAACCTAGCAAGTGGAGAAGCCAGGCTCGTGGAGATATTTTTTCCTGACTATCAAGGTCACCCTCTATCCTGATATCCAGCAGGTGATAGAGTATGGAGAGCTAATGGATTTTTGTAGGTCTGGGTTAGGTTACTGACTCCCCACATCCAGAGGAGGGGTTCTCAAGGATGTAAGGCTTTCCGTGTTTAAATGGGATTGGCCCTGTGCAAACAAGGAAAGTTCATGGCCATTGGACAGTCATGGTCATGGTACACAGGCCAGGGTCAGAAGTCAGTTATGTGAACTGCTATAAAATAAAGGGGCTTAAAATTACAATCAAAGCAAGTGCCAGAACAGAGGGGATGAAGTCAGACAGCAATGGGAACAGATCAGGGGTGACAAGCTACTGGAAGAGCTTTGTATTTTAACTTCAATGAGGGAAGAGAAAAATAGAGAAATTAAAATAACAGAATGTTATACATGATTGTACCACTGTTTATTAAAACACGCACCATATTTTAAATAGTAAGGATTCCTGTGAACATTTAAAAGTATGCACACAATTGATGTCATTTGGTGATGTTATTACCTCACCCAATAAGAGACCCTGTGAGGATTGGTAAAATGTCTTGCATAGGCTCATGTATTTGGACATTTGTTCCTGGGCTAGTATTGCCACTTGGAACATTCTGGAAACTTTAAGAGGTAACACTTGACCAGAGTAACTCATGTGTCCCAACTTTCTAAGCTGGTATTACCTCCTTGCTGTTTTCTGCTTGTGAGTTAAAATCAGTGTAACTGCTTCATCTCCTTAAAGCAATGCAACCATCTCATTTCCTTAGAGCAATGCAACTGACAATCTCATCTTCCTGTACCATGCCTTCCCTTCTGGTGGGGTATGTCCTCTCAAACTGGGAGCCGAAATAAACACTTCACCTTGCAGTTTCTTCTAGGGAGATATTTAGTCACAACAAGAAAGTGACTAACACACCCTTGCTACTCTTTGTTACAGAGGTAGAAACTGAGATACACTGAGATTCAACAACTTGTTTAGAGTCGTTAAGCTAAGTGGTGGAGCTCATTCAGACCAAACCACATAGGAGAAGCTTCCAGATTATTAATCCCTACAGTATTTACTACTGGCCCAAACCTAGGCTTCTGAAGAGCCCTCAGGAAAGGAAGTGATGTAGTTTTGTTTGTCCTGTGTGTGACCCTTCTTGCCTAGCACAGCTTTAGGTCTCCTTCAAGAGAGATGTGTTCAAATGGCCATGCCATTGCTCAGTGTCCTCCAGAGGAAGAATGGCCAACACAAGAACACACTAGATGACATTGTGATGAATCAGAAAGGGAACCGTGTGACAATGTAAGCTCCATCTCACTCCACCCCAACACCTTCTTGCTGTTTTTCCTCTTCTTGTATAGTGTCAAGTTATCCTAGCTGGGTGGCACACACCTGCAATCCAAATATTTGGGACATGGAGACAGGATGGTTGGGAGTTCACCGGCATCCTCAATTACACTGAGAGCTTGAGATCTACTTGGACTTCATGAGAACCTCTCTCAAAAATCAATCAACCAATTCCCTTGCTTCTTATTTTGAAACACTTGCTTTAATTCCATATAAATTTTGCTCTATTATCATCTTATTAAATATTATTTTGTAACTTTAAGTTTATGCTATTGTGAAGAATTTAAATAACAAAATCAAAATTTTGGAGAATTATGCCATCTGCTCTTATATGCCATGAATTATAAAACAAAGGTAAATAATCTCTGGGAATCTATTCAGCTGAATTCCATAGTAGGGAGAGTAAACATTGATTATAACTTCTAACCAAGAAATGCTAAAGGCACCAAAGGATAATATGACACACAGCTCACTACCTACGTAAACTTACACAAATGAGACACCCAGGAAAGAGCCTCAATCAATACTTTTGACTCAGCATGAATGGTGTTTAGCAATGCTAACAGTAAGGACAAAACAGTCAGAAAAAAATCCACACAGGTAACAGGAAAGAAAATTTGTAGACAAGCCTAGGACAAGACAACCAAAGAAGCTGAGCAGAGGCAACAAAGACAAAACATGAATCTTGAAATGAACGAGCTGTCCAGAAGCACAGGTC
The DNA here is from genome assembly GCF_014885135.2 of Alexandromys fortis. Classification (NCBI taxonomy): domain Eukaryota; kingdom Metazoa; phylum Chordata; class Mammalia; order Rodentia; family Cricetidae; genus Alexandromys; species Alexandromys fortis. The sequence goes on from NW_026067923.1 coordinate 6,688,641, forward strand.
CTGAGAACTGTGCATGAAATGACGAAGGTGGTCAGATTACCAAGTCCCACAAAATCTCCATCAAGGAACGTGATATTTTTCATTTGATTTCTGAAAAAAAAAAAAAGGTTCCGTTGGCAATTTTTATTGACAGATAAAACATGTGTTTGTACATGGAAAACACTTCATGCTCATCTCTCATAAGATTCCCCCTTCGTAGAAACAGGAGACTTCCGCCTCTGGTAAGCTTGAACACTAGGGGATGTTCTAGCACCTATCTACAATTTCTAAACCTCCCTCTGAGCATTGATGGGGGTATTTAATTACCTGAGCACAAATGACACATTGCAGGGACGTAGTTAGTGCACTTTCATTGCCTTTGTAAATTAGAAAAAGAATGCCTTTGACAACCTGCTTAGTGGGCCATGGACTTGGCTCCAGGGTGGGCAGCAAATCTGTTAAGCATAAGAATTTATTTATTTTTATCAGTATATAATTACCAGGGAGTGATGGAATTAGGATGCATTCATGGACTTTATAACATTAATTAGCTTCTTGTACGGTGAAATTGCTGGTGGCCATTAGTAATCAGACAAAAACAAGTTTGAAGCAAGAGTTAATCAATGCAGGCTAGCGTCCTTATTTTAGGCCTTAATTGTGAGAGGAAAAGAAAAATATGTTTATATAAATACCAAAACTTCTCCAATATGTCAGATGATATACTGAGGTTAGAAAAACATGATTATACTTCCATTAACTTAAACCATTAAATTATTATCTGTATGACAGTGTTTTTACAGCTTCCTGCTGTGCACGCACTCATAGACACACAGATATAAATAGTTTGAGATTGAATACTGAGTTTTTAAAATTTGACAGTATGCATATTGTAAAAAGTGTGGTGACACCTAATGTCACTGACACGTGACTCACATTCTGTCTGCTGGCATTTTTAGTTGCTTTAGCATAAGCATGTAGAAAGTAAAGCATCCTAAAGGAGGAATAGGAGGGCAGAGAGCAGCTGACTTGGGGACATTTTGGCTGGTTTTGAAAGCACAAGCCTTGCTTGTGCATCTGCAGCAGACGGTCCTGCTGTCCCAGAGCACAGCCCTTTTCCGACTTCTGATTTCAGCTACCACTGTGGGGGTCCCCCAACAGAGGCTTAGACTCACCCTGGCATCTGGCACCTCCAGTTTCATCCTGGGTTGTCCAGCTTCCTTCCTGAAGTCTTCCCCAAAGCGTTTCTTTCTTTTTTTAAAAAAATATAATTTTTTATTGAAAAAAAATTTCCGCCTCCTCCCCGCCTCCCATTTCCCTCCCCGTCTCCCTTTTCCCCCCTCCTCCCTCTCCTCTCTCCCTCCCCTCACTCCTCTCCCCCTCCCTCTCCAGTCTGAAGGGCAGTCAGGGTTCCCTGCCCTGTGGAAAGTCCAAAGTCCTCCCTGCTCCATCCTGGTCTAGGAAGGTGGACATCCAAACTGGCTAGGCTCCCACAAAGCCAGAACATGAAGTAGGATCAAAACCCAGTGCCATTGTCCTTGGCTTCTCAGCAGCCCTCATGTCCGCCATATTCAGAGAGTCCGGTTTTATCCCATGCTTTTTCAATCTCAGTCCAGCTGGCCTTGGTGAGCTCACAATAGATCAGCCCCACTGTCTCCGTGGGTGGGTGCACCCCTCGTGGTCCTGACTTCTTTGCTCATATTCTCCCTCCTTTTGCTCCTCCTTGGGACATTGGGAGCTCAGTCCTGTGCTCCAGTGTGGGTCTCTGTCTCTATCTCCATCCATCTCCAGATGAAGGTTCTATGGTGATATGCAAGATATTCATCAG
>NW_026067923.1:6696745-6706470 GCF_014885135.2 Alexandromys fortis
GCTCTGGGTGGGTAGCCTTAGAGTAGGAGCTTAAAGTAGGAGCTTAAAACTGTTGTTGAGCACTGGTCCTAGCATACAGCAGGGCAGGGTTGGGGGTGGGATGCTGGGGTGCTGGATCATGGTAAGAAAGACAGCCCTGCAGAAGGAGCTGGGGGAGGGGGGTTTGTGCTCTCTTCCGGGACTATCGCCCCTGGATAGCACACACTCACCCGTCCAGATGGAACTCTTCAGCAACTAAACAGGGCCGCCTGGTAGCCCAGTGATCCAGGGACAGAAGGAAGGACAGGGCAGGCAGTGCAGGATCCAGGAGAGCACAGGAGCCCCTGGAGCCCAGGCTGAGGGTGCCCAGGCTCTCTTACTGGGGACCTTGAGGCTCACTGCTCTGGGTGGGTAGCCTTAGAGTAGGAGCTTAAAATAGGAGCTTAAAAAAAGCGTTTCTTTTTTAATTTAGGGGAAAAAAAAAAGACAAAACATGATGTAGCTGAGACCAATTAAGTACTATTGTCTAATCCCATTTGTTTTGTTAGAGAATGGATTCTGGCAACTATTAGACATTTCTGGTTTAACAATGTGCGCATCAAGAGAGCGTGGCAGAAGTGTATTGTGAAATCAGAAGAGGGACTGCTGCAGGGCCGGAAGGAACCCAGCAAGAGGAGGTGGGGAAGCAGGGAGTAGTTTGGGCAAATAAGAACAACATATAATATACAGACGTATGAAAATGTCACAGTGAGACTCATGTCTTTGTATGGTAACTAAATACTTGATTGAAAAAATAATACGGGTGTCAATAATCATTTATGGTTAAGTAACAATGCGAGCGAGAGTCATGGGTCCCAGTGTTTGTGCGAACTGAACCAATTGATTCTTAACTAGACTTCAAATGAAGAAACTAAGCAGTGTTTTCCAGTGAAAACAAAAGAGATCACAGTGAATGAAAAGCTTCACCAGTTGAAAATCCCAGCACCAATACTCAGAATGAAGGCTTCTCCAGAAACATATGGCAGGAGCCAACTGACCGGCCACGCACGTGCACAGAGGAGGTTTGCAGAAGCCAACCAACTGGCATTGCATGTGCACAGAGGAGGCTCTTAGAAGCCAACCCACTGGCTGTGCACGTGCACAGAGGAGGCCATCAGCATCCTGACTATATGACACTTAAAGCCAAAGGAAGCCTTAAGTGCTGTGGCTGTCCCCTATCCAAGTGTGGAATGCCTAAACTACACATCACTCTAAACCCTAGATACAAGACACTTGCCCTATATCCATGCTTCTGAAGAGGTCCATTTCACATGTTAGGTTTAGTAAGAAATTAACAACAGCAACAATATAACAAATCCATTATAACCTTACACTGTTCTGAAAGTTCTGTGTCTCCTTTCGCTGAACACATGGTTCTCCCCTGTACTATATTTGTAGAGTGTGGCTGACTAGGTTGCTTTATTACAGTTGAGCGCAAACTCAACTAGGCTATGTGAAGACTAACGAATATGACAAATTAGACCATTCAATCTGCTCCTTACAAGCTAAAGAAGTGACTCCAAAGATAACAGCACTTGTTCTTTAAGCATTAAGTCATGAGTTCACATCCCCAGGACCAACGTAACACCCAGATATAGCTTCCCATGCTTGTAGCTCCAGTGTTGGGGGTGGAGACAGGTGCATCCCAGGAGATGGCTGGTGAGCCAGTCTAGCAGAAGGGAGAAATGATGAAGTTCAGTGGAGGTTAGTAGGGGAGCACTTGTCCAACCAGCATGCAGGAAGCCTTGGATTTAATCCCAATGATGCACACAAGGGAAGTTTTCATGTAAACATTAACATCTACAGAAATACATCTAACAGGCAAAGCCTAAATGCCCATTAGTTCCATTTTAAGCCTGTTTCAGAGACCCTCTTGGCACTGGAGATTTTGTGGTCATGCTAGTAGGAGTATTTTAGAATTCCTGTTCTATTTACTCTTGTTGTTGATCTCCTTTTGCTGTTTTGATTTTTCTTATGTCTTTAGCTTTTTGCATTCGCACACCAGTGACTGAGAGACAGCACCCCCCATTTTGGCAAAGCCAGAATCTTTGTCTTAGTAAGACTGTGGTCTTTCTCTAGCTGTGTCAGGATTGATTTCTACATGATCCTCTTATTCTTAGATTGTGCTCAGGGAACTCCTGTGTCATAGATTTTGGGGGTTACATAAGTCTCAGTCCCCTTAATCTTTTAGGGGGATCTCTCAGAAATCAGTACAGCTTCAGGCTTGGGATCTTAGCACAGTGCTTACTGTCTGTTCTGGTTGGCCAGGTTGGCCATCTCTACTATTTTAATCTCAAAGCCAATTTCTAATGCGCTCAGACAAACTGAGATGAAGGGACATTTTATGAAAATATCTGAGCTGTACTCCTTGAAGTTCAAAGTCTTAGAAAAATGATATGATGACTTGGATTGTGGAACAACAGACAGCATTCATGGGAAAGCTAATTCAGTCAAAAAATGGTGTGGAGTTCAGCTAATCAGAAGATACTAACATTGGCTTCTTAATTTTGACTACTGGTATAGTAGAGATACACAGGTTAACATTAGGAGAAGATAGAGCAGTGTAAGGAACTATTTTTTTTACAACTTTTCTATAATAACATTCTAAGAAAACTTTAGTGAAAAAAACAAAATAGAGAAACACTACAATAATTCGTTTCAAATACTCACTTCCCATCAGCACCTGTAATGAAGTCCAAGGGTGAGTCGTGGCCCTTGGCAGTAGATTGCACCAAGAGGTATGACATTCATTAGCTCAATTCAAGCAGGCATTTTCAGACTATTTAAAACACCTCATCTTTCTTTACATTTTACTCCCCAGAGATCTTTCTTGAACAGTTTTTGAACAAAAGGGGAGAGATGAAGGGTCTAAAAAGTCCTTCCTATTCTTTGTCATTCTGATCTCTAAATGAAGGCCCATCTTGGTGATTGGAGAAGGCTCTCAAAGACAGGGATTTGTAAGATTTCCCTCCTCATTTAGCTTCCTAAGGGAAAGTTCATAGTATTGTCAAGTCAGAGCCGTCCCTCATGACTGTAGTTCAGGCTAGAAAAGGTGTTTTAGTCTCCAAATCCAGAGAGAAGTTTCACCCCTTTCCATGATAAATGCACCCTTTTCTCCAGATACTGGAAAATGACAATCAGTCAAGTATGGAATATTTTGTGCATATTTCATACAGACAGACACACATGTATGGATTTCATTGCCACTCAGAGCCCTATGAGGTTTTATTGACATTCAGGTGCAGTAGCATCTGGACAGATTATGACAGAGTTGTGCTTGAAAAGCAAGCAGGTAGTGTTTAAAAATTTAGCACCTCTTTTAAAAAATGTACTTCCTCAGGGCCAAGACAATGATAGCTATTTATCCAACATGCCATATATACTGAAGTAAAAATTATTACTCCAGAAACATTAGAAAAACACTTTAGAATTACATACTTTGTTTCCCCCACTTTAGTTTCTTTTTTTTTGCCTATTCTTTTTTTTATTTATTTATTAAAGATTTCTGTCTCTTCCCCACTGCCGCCTCCCCTTTCCCTCCCCCACCCCCAATCAAGTCCCCCTCCCTCGTCAGCCCAAAGAGCAGTCAGGGTTCCCGGCCCTGTGGGAAGTCCAAGGGCCACCCACCTCCATCCAGGTCTAGTAAGGTGAGCATCCACGAAACTGCCTAGGCTCCCACGAAACCAATAGGTACAGTAGGATCAAAAACCCATTGCCATTGTTCTTGAGGTCTCCCACTTTAGTTTCTAAAAGCATTTACAGTTTGTGCACACCTATACAGTACCATCTCAGCTTTTAGAATATTTATCAGAAGGCAAAAAATACAATGACACAGGAAACCACTTCCTAAATATAACCCCAGTAGCACAAACACTGAGAGCAGCAATTAATAAATGGGGCCTCTTGAAACTGAGGAGCTTCTGTAAAGTGAAGGACATGGTTAACTAAATAAAACAGCAGCCTACAGAATGAGAAAAAATTCCCCACAAACCCCACACTGGACAGAGAGCTGATAACAAATAATGCGATAAAAAATGGAGTACAGACCTAAATAGAGAACTCTCAACACACAAATCTCAAAGAGTCTTAAGACACTTAAGGTAATGTTCAACATCCTTAGCCACCAGAGAAATGCAAATCAAAACAACTCTGAGATTCCATCTTAAACCTGTCAGAATGACCAAGACTAAAAACACTGATGACGGCTTATTCTAGATAGGATATGGGGTAAAGGAAACACTCCTCAATTGCTGTTGGGAGTGCAATTGCTTTGGAAATCAGTATGGCAATTTATCAGCTAATTAGAAAACAACCTAACTCAAGACCCAGAGATACCACTTTGGGTCTATACCCAAAGGATGTTTAATCGTACCACAAGGACATGTGCTCAACTATGTTCATAATAGCATTATTTGTAATACCCAGAACCTGGAAACAACCTAAATGCCCCTCTAATGAAGAGTGGATTAAGAATATATGTTAAATTTACACAACAGAGTACTACACAGCAGAAAAAATAATGACATCTTGAAATTTGCAAGCAAATGAATGGACTTAGAAAACATCATATTGAGTGAAGTAACCCAGACCCAGAAAGACAAGTATCACATGTACTCACTCATAAGTGGCTTTTAGACATAAAGTAAAGAAAATCGGCCTATAATTCACAACCCCAGAGAACCTAGACAACAAAGAGAACCCTACGATCTAATTGGAAGTAGAAAAAATAAATTGGGAGCATGGGGATCATGGAAGAGGGTAGAAGGGAAGAAGAGCAGAAGGGAAGAGAGCCAATAAAAAAATACATAGTTCAATAAAACCAAGAAAAAATAAAACATTAGTTAGCATAGAACTTGTATATTTGGAAATCTGGGGGGGGGTTGGGGCAGGGAGGGGGGGGAGAGGAAACCACGTGTGAAGTACCTGGATAGCATCATCTCCTCAGCTGCACCTTAGACCCCCTTTCTATTACGCTTCGTGAGACTCCAGTTTGACAGCTTCTTATGACTACCCATTCCCTTCCCCTTTCTCCATTCTGTGCGCTATTTTCTCTTCTTCCATCTTCCTGGAGACACCCTTCTCTTCCATTGTTTTCTAAAACACACTTTCTGATGCTTACATTTCTCAGCAAGCTGCTTTGAGAGCATAGCTTCCCACACTCACAACTCATTCTGTATTTGGGGAGGGGGGATCAGGGAAAGAACCTTTATTTGAGGTGAAGGGAGCAGTTCTTGGTTGAGTATTGTCTCCAGAGTGGGCCTGAAGCACGCATGTGGGTCTTCCTGCCTGAGAATCGTAAGGAACCATGGAGGAGAGAAATGAGGACAGCAATGTGTTCCACTTAGTCCTACACAGAGCTGCCTGGCCACACTTGACCCCAGTGAGCTCCATGTCCTTGAATTTGTGCCTACCAACAAGTTCAACATGCACTGATTTATAGGCGTGTATATCTCTCTCCCCTCGGGGAGCGGGTAGAAATCTTGAGGTGTACTGTAAGAAGTCTCACACAGCATCCTGCATTTGCAGGAGCTTTTAACCTAATTTTTTGGGGAATGGAAGGTGTTGAGGAGTTTGAGCAAGTGAGTAAACTATCGGGAAGAAGCAAAATGGGGAGTGGTGGGGCCTGTGGATTTTGTACTTTTTGCCGGATCCAAATCTGCAAACTGTGTTTCTGCCATACGTTATACATGGAGGTACCGGCTCACATGCTAACACACTGACATCTCCATGCTTTTATTAATTGGCAAGTAATGCCAAAAGTGAGAAGCAGGCGTTCACAAGGAGCCCAATTAAAGACTACATCATTGTCAAAATATCTAAAAGTCAGAAACCCAGCAGGCAGGAGTCACGGCCCGCTGAGAATTTGTTCATGTTCAATTCCTCTGTGCTATGGAAACTTGTCAAGCAGCCTGGAAAATATATTTTCCTGGGTGAATATTGGTGGATTTAACACAGTCTTAGTCAAGTCCATGAAGGAAAGAGAGAAAAACTCTTCTTGTTTTGTTTTGTTTTTTTGAAACAGGGTTTCTCTGTGTATTCCTGACTGTCCTGGAACTTGCTCTGTAGACCACGCTGGCCTCGAACTCACAGAGATCTGCCTGCCTCTGTCTCCTGAGTGCTGGGATCAAGGGCATGCGCCACTACTTCCAAGCAAATAAAACCTTTTTAAAGCAAAAACATTTAACATATATGCCTGTACTTCAGACCCAAGCAATGTTGAGGAAGTTTCATTCTCATAATTAAAAAGAAGTGCAATAATGAATACATTAGTTTTCATTATTATGTAATAATTTATTAATATATAATGAACAAATACATTAGATGCTCAAAGGTATATTCTGCCACTCTATGGTATAACTTAATTCTTTAAATGCCATAATTTATTGAGAATTTTGGCATTTTTTCAGAAGTATAATTGAATCTCTAGTGTGTTAGTTAATTGTAGACCCCCAAAAATCACTTCTCTATTTTTAACCACTCTGAATTTAAATTTTCCTATTTAAAGTTAGCATGGAAGCCTGCTGCCCTGCATCACGATGCTAGAAGTAAAGGAAGTCACTGTGTCCTCTTGTAATGTTTCTTTACTTTTCTCCCTTTTTGCCTTTCTGAGGGACTGGATCCCTCAGTCTCCTGCAGGCGATGCTGGGGACGGTGTGTAGCAGAGCTGCCTGCCGTTCTACATGGATCATCTTCCTAAATGATTGCTCAGAAACTTACAGATATTGAATAAGGAAAAGGAAGAGGGGCTGTGGGAAAGGGAAGAAGTTGGAGAACCTGGAGAAAGAAGAAATTCTCTCCGTCTCCACAGATATCTCAGCGTGCCAAAGAGCAGAGGACAGGCCCATGGATGAGGAAAGCAGGGGTGTTTGCTGCTCCCTGGAGGTATCCAGGAAAGGGGACATGCTCCCAAGAGGAAAGGCTGCATGTCCCAGGCAGACTGCTGAGACATGAGAGCCCTTGCTGTAGCCCCCAGCTAGGGTGAAGCATGGAGAGAGCTGAGTACACTAGGCCAGAGGAGCTACATGGGTTAGAGGCGACACACTTGTCAGTGATCAGCGAGCGAGAGGGCCCCTCATCTTATTTTCTTCGTTCTTTATCTGGCCCCAGGCAGTGGCATGGCTCAAAGTTTGGGGGTGAGAAAACCAGAAAATGACTGGACCTTAAAGTTTCCTGCAATGCAGAGAGATGAGCATTAAATAAAAGTGAATTGATTTATTTATAATAAAGACAGGAAATACTTATGTTATGTGTGAACACGTGAAATGAAATTTGAATTCAGCTCATATATAAACGAGGTAGTGTTATTTCAGGTGTGCAGAAGTTGCTCTGTGAATAGTACCCATTACTTGTTTCGCAACTGACATTGACAAATGCAAAAAGAACAATAGTGGTAGTTTGAATGTAATTGGCCCCCATTGAGCTCAAAGGAAGTAGCACTATTAGGAGGTGTAGCCTTGTTGTATGAAGTGTATCGCTGTCAGGGTGAGCTTTGAGGTCTCCTATGCTCAAGCTATGCCCAGTGCCATAGTTTACTTCCTGCTACCTGTGGATCAAGAATTCTCCAGCACCATGTCTGCCTACACACCACCATGCTCCACCATGATGATAATGGATTAAATTTCTAATCTGTAAGCCTCCCCAATTAAATGTTTTTCTTTATAAGAGTTGTCATGATTATGGTGTCTCTTCACAGCAATAGAGACCTAAAGAACCATATTAAGAAATAAGGGGCCTCTCAGTTCCCTTGGGCAGACTCCCCCTGCCCAAGGCCACAGGCCACACCTGCCAGAATTAAAGTAACCCTAACCAAGCAAGTGAAAGACTTATATGAATATACTTCCACTCTTTTAAGAAATAAAGTGAAGAAGATATCAGAAGATAAAAAGATCCCCCAAGTTCATGGGTCAGTAGAATTAACATAGTAAAAATGGTCATGCAACCCAAAGCAATCTGCAGATTCAATACAATTCTCATCAAAATTCCAACAGAATTCTTTATAGACCTTGGAAGAACAATACTCAATTTCCTACAGAGAAACAAAATACTACAGATAACTACAATAATCTTGAATGATAAAAGTACTTCCAGAGGTATCAATACCCCTAATTTCAAGCTGTACTATATAGCTACAGTAATAAAAACCACATGTTGTTAACATAAAATCAGTCATGTTGATCAATGGAATTGAATCAAAGATCCAGACATAAATCCACATATTAATGGACATTTTTGATAATGAAGCCAGAAATATACAATGGAAAAAAGAAAGCATCCTCAACAAATGGTGCTGGTCTAACTGAAGGTCTACCTGTACAGAAGAATACAAATATGTCCATTTCTATCACTGTGCACAAAACTCAAGTCTATGTAGATAAAAAGCTTCAATGTAAAACTAGACACTTTGAGTCTGACTGAAGAGAAAGTGGGTGACAGCCTTGAACACAGGAAACAACTTCCTAAACAGAACATCAATAACATAGACCAACAATTATTAAATGGGAGCTCAGGAAACTAAAAAGATTCTGTAAGGCAAAGGACACTGTCAACAGGACAAAATGGCAACCTACAAAATGGGAAAAGATTTTCATCAACCTCACATCTGACAGAGTGCTAATTTCCAAAATATATAAAGAACTCAAAAAACTAGACATCAAAAAACAAAAACAAATAATCCATTATGAAATGGAATACCAGATCTAAACACAGAAAGCTCAACAGAACAGCAGAGTAAAGAAATGTTCAACATCGTTGGTCATTAGGGAAATGCACGCCTTTAATCTCAGCACTCAGGAGGCAGAGGCAGGCAGATCTCTGTGAGTTTGAGACCAGTCTGGTCTACAAAGTGATTCAAGAACAGCCAGAACTGTTACACAGAGAAAGCCTGTCTCAAAAAAAAACAAAAACAAAACAAAACGAAATAAAATAACAAAACAAAACAAACAAAAAGACTCTGAGATCCCATTTTTCTTCTGTCAGAATGGCTAAGATCAATAACACAGGTGACAGCTCCTGACTCATGCTGACAAGGCTGTGGAGCAAGAGAAACACTTCTCTATTGCTGGTGGAAAAGCAAACTTGAACAGCCATTGGAAACCAATGTGGCAGTTCCTCAGAAAACTGAGAATCAGTCTACCTCGAGACGCAGCTATGCTGCTCTTGGGCACATATCAAAAAGATGATCCACCCTACCATAAGTGCATTTATTCAACTATGTTCATAGTAGCCAGAAACTGGAAACAACTTAGATTTCCTTCGACCAAATGAATAAAGAAAACCCTAGTGGGGACTTCTTGTTAGGAAGGATATAGGGCCTCAACTGGTCACCTTCTGTAAACAGGCAAGGCTTCCAGTGGTGGAGCTGGGACACAATCTAGACACAATACCTTTGACCTACAACCTGTCCTGCATAAAAGATGTACCAGGGCAATGTCAGCTCAGAATCTGTGGGAATGGTCAACCAATGACTGGTCTAACTTGAGGCTCACACCACCCACAAAAGGAGAAGAAATCCGTACCAAGCACTGCCTGGATGGTCAAGAACTAGAATCTGGTTGGCCCAGAGATCTAGGATAGAACCAAACTCAACTGCCCAAAAGGGGGGAAGAGAAAGAGGGGGAAAGAGGGAGGAGAAATGGGAGGGAGGGAAGGAATGAGAGAAGAAGGAAGAAAGGGAGGGAGGGAGGGAGGGAGGGAGGGAGGGAGGGAGG
>NW_026067923.1:6706499-6815852 GCF_014885135.2 Alexandromys fortis
GGGAGGGAGGAAAAAAGGAAGGAAGGAAGGAAGGAAGGAAGGAAGGAAGGAAGGAAGGAAGGAAGGAAGGAAAGGAAAAGAGAGAGGGTGAAATGATTCTTAATGACGTTTTGCAATACTCATGGACTGGTTTCTAACTCAAAGGCAACAAAAAGGCTTCATTCAGCAGTCAATGAGATTAGATAAATAGACCCACAATCAAATAGTAGGTGGAGCTCAGAGAACTGCTTGGAAGAGGAAGAATTGCAGGAAGCAGAGGTGTAAAGGACACTATGAGAATGTAGTTCACAGAACCAACTAGACAGGGCTCATAGGGACTCACAGAGACTGGCAATCAAGGAGCCTACACGAGTCTGTCCTCTCTCTATATAGATGTTGTGGCTTTTTAGTTTGGGGGTTTTGTGGGACTCCTAACAGTGGGAGTGAGGCATCATAAAAAAGTTCAATATGAACTTTTTATGCCACATTTGTTTGATATCCCTGGGAGTCTGCTCTTTTTTGAAGGAAACTAGACAAGCAATGGATCTAGGGGAGAAGGGAGGTGGGGAAGAACTGGGGGAAAGTAGAGACAGGAGAAACTGGTATTGGGATATAGTAGATGAGCGAATAAATAAAAAGAAAAAAGGAAATAAAGGATATTCAAATATTTACCTTATTTCTCACCATGAGACTCTATTCTGAGAGCCAAGTTTGGATATAGTGAACATATTTTCTGTGAGCTTGAGTTTATCATTCATTCTGGCTATGGTAATTAACTGATATCTTGAATCTGTTCATTGGAGATATGTCTTAATGTCTTGGAGGAGAGAGAAGAGAGTCAGGACAAAAGTGACTGTATATCTTGACTTCAAAAGCTTTGACTTTTCTTAGTGGATAATGCAGAACCTTAACAATATATCCAAGGGCTTTCTAGACTCTTTGCTTTTGGCTTTGGGTATTTCACTCTGTTGACTTAAGCAGTGAGAATCTTACAAGTGTTAAAAAATAACTTGGAGTAAGTGACACATTGGAGAGGTTTAACACCGGGATTGAATACTAGGGAATCTGGGGCTTGGTTAGAACTTGGATGAGTATGAGTATTGAGGTATAACATTGAGTGAATATCAAAGATACCTGTAGCTTCCTTCCAGGAATGGCTTGTATATTATTCATTTTCACTGCTTCCCCTGCAAGCACCTTCTAGCCTGGCATTTCTTTTAACTTCCCAAGCTGTAGAAGCCCTGAGAGAGGTAATCACCAGTGTGCTACAAGTGCTTTACTCCACTCAAACTGACAACCAAGATGAATCATCCCAGGTAAGGATCTATCATCAAGCCCAGTACATAGTGAAATCTCATCATCATAAATGTTCATAACACTGAGGAAAGCTATGTCCTCATGATCCAGGGCAGGATGATGCTATGGCCCAGTCAATAATTTGTCCCATCAGTGAACTTTCCCTGCTCTTCCTACTTTGAAATGGTCTGAAAAATATGCTGATGCTGGGCTTCTAAGATGGCATTTTCATTCCTTTGATTGCATTTGCTCTTTTGTATGACATCTTATGGGAAATATTTTTCAGTTAAGATTCATACCTGTTGGAAATTCATGAGCTGAAAATTCAAAAGTAATGCAAATTGTATATCAACAACAAAAGAAAACTCCCATAAGCATTTTATGTTTCCTTAGCGTCTTTTCGTCTATGCTAGCATATTTCTATGCTAGTCTGCAACAGTGGCACAAAGGACACTAATTCAACATAATAGATTAACTATGTATGGCACTTTACAATGACATTTGCTTCAACTTTTTGCTTGTTTGTTTGCTTTTTGTTATTAGAGACAAGGTTTCTCTGTAGCTTTGGAGTCTGTCCTAGAACCAGCTCTTGTAGATCAGGCTGGGATCAAACTCACAAAGATCCGCCTGCCTCTGTCTCCTGAGTGCTGGGATTAAAGGCACGTGCCACTGCTGCCTGGCTGAAGTTTGGTTGAATGTTCGTGTATTTAACAATATTTTAATTAAATATTTAGCTTTTTATTTCCAACAACTTTAAAAATGCATTCAAACCTACTTATTATCATAACTGTTCACTCGGAATTTGGGAAGCAGTTCTTGAAGAACTTACAAGTTTGGTGTAAGGGGTTTGGAAATGTTGTAATTGAGATGAAAAAAGCAGTGAAGGGTTTAAGGTAGAGACTAACAGAAGCACGAATGTGAGCAAGGGTTGAAGGTAAAAGAAAAAGCATGGATGAGGGGACAGACACTGGAGGGTGGAGATTTCTGTCTCTTTGCTCGAATGCTCTGTGAGGGTTGAAACTAAGGTTGGAGGCACTGAATATACAGAGAAGGGGGTGCTGAGTGCAGCTTTCAGGCCACATGGGCAGGATTAGGTCATGGACGAGTGTTGAAGTTGAATGACTGAAAATGGTAAGAGGTCATAAGGGTGCAGTTGGCCTCACTGATGGATGGAGAAGCCATGTATAGGACAGGAAACATGGAAGAGAGTGATGATTGCAGGAAAAGATTAGGAGTTCATCCAGGGACAAAACATGTTTCCAAATTGCTCTCCTACTTTAGATTCAAGGCCACCCTATGTCTTCCCAGGGCTGGAGCAGTACAAAGGTTATACTCTACTACTTATAGCTGAGAAAGTGCTGCTAAATGAATCTGCAATGCATTGTTAATGGTTAATGGTCAGGTTCTCTTTGTTTTAGCTTGTTAAAACTCAGTTTTAAACGTGCTTCATTAGTTTTGTTTCATGTATCAGCAACTCAAGAATGCCCCAAGCACAGCTGGCTATTCAAACGCCCAGAATGCTCTGTTGTCTCCCTCCCTTCGTGTCTACTACACTGTCTCTTCTGCATTGTTCTATTCTCAAGACCTCCTTTCCTATTGTCAAAGCTAACTTTCAGCATCAGGTCAAGAGGTCCTCAGAGCTCACAGTCTCACGGGATTATGAACAAAACAAGCCACCTTTCAGGTGCCCCTATTTCCAATCGCTATAAAATTGGAGTCCTTTAACTGAACAGACTGAATTGTATCTTCATTCCTGGCAGGATACAGTTGCCCTCCTAGGAGTATTTGTGTTCCCAGAAAGGAGAGGAGATCAAAGGTAGTCGATGACAAGATGCAATGGCTTTGTTTTCAGAACTGTTACCTGCAGTTCTCTTTTGGAAAGAATTTTGTTTCTGGACTCATGTTGTAAAGGGAGGTTGTGACAAGGCCCTCTCTTCCCTCTGTATGAATGCTTAGATTTCTATTGGTTACAGTAAAAGATGTGAGGCCTCATAATCTAGAGGTGACATCAAGTAGTCACATTATGTTTGAAAGGGTAGTGAAACAAAATAACTTTTGAGAGACAAAATACTAAAAATCAAGTGGGAAAGTTGGGGAGGTAGATTGAAGAATAAGAAGAGAGAAAGTGGATGGCTCTCGGGACTGGGTCACAAGCACCCAGCAGCTTGTGGGAAACACTGCATCTTACTGATCTTCATTCAAATTTTCATATATAAAGGATGCAAGTGGGTATCGTTAATAAATAATGAGAACAATATATCATTATAAAAGAAACCTAGAAATTATTGTTTTATATGCCAGTGTATCATTCTCACTGTGCTCTGGGGTTAATTTGGAGGTCAGACGTAAGTCTGCACTGAATTAATCCATCCCAGTGCATGAGTAACCAATTATCTGAGGGAAGCTCTGAAGAATGAATTTTAAAACCTAAAAGTCATCTTTTAGCAGATAGCACTGCACAAATGTCCTGTGGTAGGTTTGCCTTTATTTTGTTTAAAATTTGGATCCAATAAATTTTCTTTTTTTAAAAAAGACAAAATTTGTAATAGAATGTGCTATGTTGTTGGCTATAACAGCTGAGCAATATGCTATTTCTCTTCTTAAACCATGAGATAGAATATACTCAAAGTTGGAATTATGACTAAAAAAGAGCAAGAAAATAAATAAAACTAAGCCACAAATGTAGATTTGTTTTTGATTTTGTGTTTCTCTTTACTCTTTGGGAGTATTTATTCACAGCTCCCAAATATATAGAGAGACGTATTATTACTTATAAAACAATGATTGTTTTTCCTGCTATGAACCAAAGGAGAAAAGATAATCAAGAGATGGCTTGTGAGTCTCGGCCAGATGGCTGCTCATCATACCCATTCTCACTTCCTTGACATTGATTGGACCAGAGAGGAGAGAATCTGAGAGGTGTGCCATACTGTCCAGTTTCCTTTGTCATTTGTTTCCATCTGTAATTGATAGGGTTTGCATGCCCAGAGGGACTTTTAAGTACTCGGCCCAGATCCCCCCACCCCAAGTAAGTGGATAAAAATATCCTAAACAATTCAATTGAATAAGGATGGTCATGTGGGATACAGCCACACCATGGACATGTGGCAAACATCCCTACACCACTGTATTTGCTACTGTGCTGCATTTGGTACCTACCCCAAATCCCTCTCAACTTAGCAATTTCAATGTCTTCCATTAAACTCTATGTTCACCCCCTTTGCTTGTCAGACCATCTGTATTCAGGATGTTTTAATCACAAAATTTGTAAGTATCTTTTCTAAACTGAACAAACTATTGTTTCTGACAAATTAAGGAGAGAATCCTCCAAACCCCACAGAATAAGTTTAAAATCAGGAAGAAAAAAGGAGCATTTATTCCCTGGGACTTACAATGATAGGTGAATGGAGGGCATATATTTTTGGAATATTATTGATTCTCACCAGTTTTGTAGGCATACCATTTGACCTAGAGTTATTTAAAGAGACTGTGGTAAATCTTGTTCCAAGAATTTTAGGGTTTTTTTTTCTTTTAAAATTTTTATTTATTTATTTATTTAACATCCCAACAACAGCTTCTCCTCCTTCTTCTCCCATTCCCTACGCCCACCTTTTTTCTAACCTCCCATCCCATCCTCTTCTCTTTCTGTTCAGAAAGGGGCAGGCCTTCCATGGGTATCAACAAAGTATGGCATATCAAGTTGCAGTAAGACTAAGCATCCCCGCCCCTTGTACTAAGGCTGGGCAAGACAACCCAGAATGAGAAATAAGCTCCCAAAAGCCCATCAAAGAGTTAGGGACAACCCCTGCTTCTATTGTTAGCAGTTCCACAAGAAGACCAAGCTACACATCTCTAGCATATATGTATGTAGAGGATGTAGGTCAGACCCAACCAGGATCCCTGGTTGCCTGGTTGTGCGCAGCTATGAGCCCAGGTTAGTTGATTCTGTGCATTTTCTTGTAATAACCTTGACCTGTCTGACTTGTACAGTCTTTCCTCCCTCTCTTGAGCAGGATTTCCTGAGCTCAGCCCAATGCTTGACTGTGGGTCTCTGCATCTATTTCTGTCAGTTGCTGAATGATGACAATTGTGGTAGCCACCAATCTATGAGTACAGCAGAATGTCATTAGGCGTCATTACACTGATTTTTTTTTCTCCAGTCATGTTTGCTTCTGTCCTAGGTCTCTGGCCCATCCAGCTTCTGGGTACATACAGTCTAGGCAGCGGCATGGGTCTGAGACTGGACCAGTCCTTGATTGGCCACTCCCACAAATTCTGTGCCTCACTCATCCTAGCTCATCCCATAGTTAGGCCAAAGATTGTATGACTGGGTTGGTGTCCTAATCCCTCCACTGGTGGTCTTTCTTGGTCACAGGAGATGGGCAGTTCAGGTTACGTATCCTCTTTTGCTAGGAATTTTTGCTTGGGTCATCCTTGTAGATTTCCAAGAGTGTCCTTTGCATCAGGTTACTACCTGACCCCAAATCTCCACCCACTTCCCAGTCATCTCTTTTGGTATTTTCCCCCTCCATCCACCCCCACAACCTGAACTCTCATAGTCCTATCCCCACCCCCAGTTCACCAACAAGATCTCTTCTCTTTTCCCTTCTGAGGGAGATCCATGTGCATCCCCCCTTGGGCCTTCTTTGTTACCTAGCCTCTCTGGGTCTGTGAGTTATAGCACAGTTATCCTTTACTTTACATCTAACATCCACAGTCTAGGTTACCTCACTCAGGATAATTTTTTTTCTAGGTCTGTCCATTTGCCTTCAAATTTCATGATGTCATTATTTTTAATAGTTTAATAATACTCCATTATGAAAATGTACCACATTTTTTGATCGATTCTTCACGTAGGGACTTTTAGGTTGTTTTCAGTTTCTGGATATTATGAATAAAATTACTATGAACATAGTTGAGCAAGAGTCCTTGCGGTATGATTGAACATCATTTGGGTATATGACCAAGAGTGGTACAGCTATGTTTTGAAGTAAATTGATTCCTAATTTTCTGAGAAACCTCCATATTGATTTCCAAAGTGGTTGTACAAGTTTGCACTCCCACCAGCAATGGATGAATGTTCCCCTTGCTCCAAGTTCTCACCATCATAAGCTGTCTCTTGTACTTTTGATCTTACTCTTTTTGACAGGTGTAAGGTAGAAGTGTTTTAATTTGCAGTTCCCTCATGAATAAGGATGTTGGTTATTTAGGTGTTTCTCAGTCATTTGAGAGTCTTCTGTTGAGAATTCTCTGTTTTATCTGTACTCCATTTTTAAATTGTATTATTTGGGCTTTGAGGTCTAGTTTCTGGAGTTCTTTATATATTTTGGAAATCAGTCCTTTGTCAGTTATGGGGTTGGTGAAGATCTTTTCCCATTCTATAGGCTGCTGTTTTGTCCTATTGACAGTGTCCTTTGCCTTAGAGAAGTTTTTCAGTTTCATGACATCCCATTTATTTATTATTGACCTAAGTGTCTATGCTACTGATGTTCAATTCAGGAAGTTTTCTCCTGTGTCAATATATTCAAGGCTATTTCCCACTTTCTATTCTATTAGGTTCTGTGAATCTAGATTTATGATGAGGTCTTTGATCCACTTAGACATGAGTTTTGTGCAGGATAGTAGATACAGATCTATTTTCTGTCTTCTACATGTCAACATCCATTGACCCTGTTGTTGTTGTTGTTTTTGTTTTTTAATATTACTTTGTAGTAGAATTTAAAATCAGGGTTTGTGATACCTAAGGAAGTTATTTTATTGTACAGAATTGTTTTAGCAATCTTGGACTTTTTGTTTATCCATATGATAAAAAAACTGTTCTTTTAAGGTTGGTAAAAATTGTGATGCAATTTTGATGGGGACTGCATTGATCTGTATATTGGTTTTGGTAACATGATGTGGGAGTGTCATATTAATCTGTTGATTTCATTGGATGAGCAATAAAAGAAACTGCTTGGCTGGCCCTGATAGGTTAGAACATAGATGGGAGGAGGAAACAGACTTTGTGATGGGGAAAATGGGTTGATAAATTTATTGTTTAAGAACAAAATAAAGAAAAATTCTATA
Source organism: Alexandromys fortis (assembly GCF_014885135.2). NCBI lineage: Eukaryota > Metazoa > Chordata > Mammalia > Rodentia > Cricetidae > Alexandromys > Alexandromys fortis. The sequence goes on from NW_026067923.1 coordinate 6,713,841, forward strand.
TGCTGGAGATTCAGAACTCTTTCCTACAGAGCCAATATTTAAAAAGCAATTAGAGAAGATGATTGAGGAGATGGTTGAAGACATGATTCTGAGGAGTTATAAAGGGATATATGCTCATATAACTTCTTGCAAGGAACCCGGAAAGATGTGTAAGGCATAGTCAACTCAGTGAACAAGCAAGAAACGACAAGAAGAGACTTGCATTATCCAAACAACAGCAACCTCCACAGCCTGAAGTAGAGACAGAGGTGTGTGGAAGTCTAAACACACAGTCTTGAATGACCATAATATGTGTATCTCCTCCCAATTCTGAGTTATCACATTATCTGCTTAAAATGTACTATGCATGGTGCAAGAATTTATAGTATTTAACTAGTGAGTGCTGCAAATTGGAGCTTTTCTCTGTATTTAACAACATATTACTTGTCAGAGATGAAGGGTGGCAAACAAGAGTAGGGAATGATGGGGGATGGAGAGATGATTTTCATTTTCTCAGTTGGTGTGGGAGGTCCTTTTGTCTATGTGTTGCTTTTATTGGTTAATTAATAAAGAACTGTTTTAAGCCTATGGCATAGAAGAACAGAACTAGACAGGGAAAGGTAGGCTATATGCTGGAAGAGAGAAGGGCAGAGTCAGAGAGAAGCCATGGAGCCACCAGAGATAGATGCTGGGAACTTTAGCTGGTAAGCTACAGCCATGTGGTGATAGACAGATTAAGAGAAATGGGTTAAATTAAGATGTAAGAGTTATCCATTAAGAAGCAAGAGCTAATGGGCCGAAGATACCATTGCCATTTAGAGGTTAAAATACTAGAATTAGTGGAAATTAAACAAAAGGAATTTTGTAAAAGTGTAAGAAACACATCATTATGGTTTGAAACAACAGTGATATCCCTTCTAATATGCACAAATAAAAACCGAGGACTAATGTGCAAGGATTGAGTAGGGATGTTGGGAGTGACCCGGCTGTGAAAGCTTCTCTCCCGCAAATACGATTAGATGCCATATTACCTACTTCTGTACATTTATGACTGTAGTACCTAACAGAAAGGGCCTAGGGGAGGGAGGGAAGATGATCTTGGCTCACAGCTTCAAAGGGCTCAATATTTGTCCATTTGGCTTCACGTCTCTGGATCTCTTATGAGAACATCATGGCAACAAAATCATGTGTAGGAAGAGGCTGTTGACTAAGGACAGGCAAGAAATATGGATAAGTGTTGGACCTCATGAGGCCTGGGCATGAGGTCCAGTGTAACTTCTTGAGCCTAACTCAAGTTTGTGTGAGGCCTAGTGTAACTTCTTGAGCCTAGCTCAAGTTTGGAGACCAGTCTCTGGCTACAACTTCCACAGAGGTACACAGCCTAATTTTGGCCCTTCTCTGCCCAGCCATCACTAAAGTGGCAGAATATTATTGGCCCTTGTTCCTTGCTCTACCTCGGTACATCCCAGGCTTCCGACCCCCTATCATAACCTATCTAAGTTCCTGCCTAATACAATTAAACAAGATCCTGCTTCAGCAGACTCCCTACTCAGTGTCTGCATCTCTCCCAGGTGGCCAGTAGGGAGGTCTGAGTTACCAGCACTCACCATTCTGCTCAGCCCCAGGGAAAGTCCCTGCCTACACCCCACCCATTCTGTCAGAGAACCCAGCAGATAAGGAAGGAAGTAGTGACTAGGCATTTCTTTCTAATGCAAACTTCCAGTGGCTGACTCTTCTAATAGACTCACCCCCTATGTCTTCAGAACCTCCACAAACAGAATCTTCAACTGGGAACCAAGCATTCAACACATGAGACAGTAGGGGACATTTTGCACTTAAATTATAGCAGATACCTCAATGAAAGGGCTGTCATTTTTCTCTACTGGTTTAGATGGAGACTTGCAGTGGGATGATGCTCCTGTAACACTGTAAAGATCTGTCATTCATTAATAAAACACTTATTGGCCAGTAGCCAGGCAGAAAGTATAGGTGGGGCAACCTGACGAAGAGAGTTCTGGGAAGAGGAAAAACTCAATTTGCAGTCACCAGCCAGATGCAGAGGAAGCAAGATGAGAATGCCTCACTAAGAAAAGGTACCAAGCCACGAGGCTACATAGACAGGAATTATGAGTTAATTTAAGTTGTAAAAGCTAGATAATAATAAGCCTGAGTTAACTGGCCAAGCAGTTTATAATTAATATAAGCCTCTGTGTGTTTCTTTGGGACTAAAAGGCTGCATTCCCATGTGGAACAGAAACTTTCAACTACAAAGACTGAGATTCTTCACCTCTGGAAGATGTAGTTACAAGGAGATATCTTGGAGGCAGCAACTAAGCTCTTAGAAGACACTGGAGTTGCCAGCACCTTGATCCTAAACTTCCAGCTTCAAGAATGGAGAAAAATTGAATTTGTCTTCTGTATAAGTGAAGCAAACAAGTACACAATTGGACTCCTGAGTCTTTTTGCTGTGTGAACACATTACTTTTCTTAATTTCATAAAGACAATTTTTTTTTTTGGTTTAAGGAAGGAGACTCATTCAAGTGGGAGGAATATATACATATATATATTCCACAGTATTTCAAACTGCCATCATGACATTGCCTGCTACAACTCCTCATATGCCCCTAACAATGAAAGAACAAGGAAAAGCTAAGCCATGGGCATGAAGAAAATACTTTCAAAAGCTTATACTTATTGCATTCTCCAGCACTTCTATAACAAACAAATACAAACAAACAAGCAAAAAGAGCATATAGTTCATTCAAACAAGATGCAATTATGTCCACAGAAATGATAAAAGTTAATGCTTTTGTGTGAGTTTCCTAGGGCTAAAATAGCAAAGTATCATAAATACTGGAGTTTGAATACCCAAATCTTGTTTATGTAGTTCTGGCAGCTGGAAGCCTAAGGATAAATATCAGCAGGGTTGGTTCTTTCCAAGGCCTGTGGGGGACTGCACTAGCTTTCCTTAGTTTTTTCCAGAAAACTTTGGTGTTGACTGAATTATAGATATACAACTCCAATCTCCCCCTTCAGGTTCAAAGTCATTGTCCCTGTATGTACCTCTGTCTCTGGGATCAAATTTCTCTATTTTGTAAGGGCAAAGTCATGGTAACTTAGAGTCCATCCCAGTATCTTTATCTTCCTAATCATTTCTTCAATGAGCCATGTTTATTTCTGCAAATGGTCACATCCTAAGATACCTCCAGCACCTTTTGGGGGGTTTACAATTTTCACATAACAAAAGCCAAGTGTTCATGAGTATGTGGCACAGTCAGACTTCTTTTTTTATGTACTATTTAGAGGAAGTACAAAACGGACATACAACTTTGGAAAACACTTGAATAATTTTTACAAAACTGAACATTTGCTTGCTTATGATACAGCAAGTCTATGCCCAGATCCTTACTCACAGGTTTGCTGAATAAATACCAATCTGTGAGATCCAACTGTTAAATTTTCATAGATACTGTGTTTTACAAGAGAAAAAAACATTCCAATCCACAAAGCATGATTAGTTTGGAATTGTCTGCATCTACAGTGAGGGATTCCCATGGCTGCTGGCAGGAGGCCCCATCTCCTCACACTCAGGACACAACAGAGTGCAGACTGTCTTCCCAGCGTGGCGGTGGCTTCTATCCAAAATATGGGATTGGATAATCTGAGAAAGGAAGATGTCACTATTTCTTTCGCAAACTACTCTTAGAATTCATATATGCCCACTTCTAGTATTAGGAGCAACTTATTCATTCCAGCTCATACTTCAAGGAACATAGCAGACCCATATATCAAGGGGTCTTGAATAACTCAGACTAAGATTTAAAGCTACTATATCATTTTTCTATTCTATGCTGAAGACTATACCCTTAATTGTGAGAGCGCAAAAAACAAATAGCAATGTACATTAAAAAATTGATTTTTTTATTCCAGATAACATAATAGTTAGAACAGAAGCAAATGTCATTTGAAAATAAAAATCTCATTTTAAGTGGTTTTAATAGAGACAAGCATTTTAAACCCAAATTGGAGCTGACCTGTGAACCAATGAAGATCAGTGAGGGAAAATGTAAGATATAGCACCCATCTGAATGGTGTGTGCATACTAAATCTACAGCTGAAGAGGCACCATGGTTTTGAGTCCCAGTGGCTATAAAGCATGTGGCACTCCGTAGAGCAAAGACTAAGATACAATAGGTGTTCATGAGACCTGACAAGGAAGAAGGGTAGCTAAAATTGAGCTTTTGCAACTTCAGAATGACCACTGGGAACTAGAGGAGAGGAGTGAGACATTACCATAATATCCAAATTGCAAACAGAAACTACCACCAAATTACAAAAGATACACTGTCATTTTGTCATTGTCTCCGCAGGTGCGCTACACTGAGAGGCCTGCTTGCATTTGCAAATGAATAAGAGGTCCTGGCTAGAGAGCCCAGAGTACATGGTTTTCCTATTTAAAGATTATAGTGCTAACAGGACTTCAGAATAGGGAAACCAATGCTAATTCTATTGCTGTGGGTTTTCACATCAGCAGTTCAAGGCAGACTTAAAATAAACCAGCCAGAATTCAATTACCTTTAGAACACACACTCACACCATGCTGTTAGCACTAAATAATAATAATAGCAACAAATTAAACTAATGTGAAAAACAATTATAGAAGCTGTCAACTAAACAATGACCATATTCAAAGAAAGGACAGAAAGTGCACCTTGACATCGAGGCTTCTGTAGGCTTTTCCCTTCATTAACATAATGAGTACATTGTATTGACAGGCTGAAGGGGTTTTAGGACTGCCTGCTCCAAAGAATAGTGAAGCCAGTAATTTATCAGTTACATATTAAGGGCACTAGTAGTTCTAGGACACACACCCATACATATATACACACATCTCAGAAATGAGTGTTTATGGTTTCTGCAATTAGGATACAGGCAAATCTTCCTATTGAAGAAATGAACAATTATTTGAATGGATTCTTTTTGAAATAACTTTTTAAAACCCCTTCTTATAGAATTCTTACATAATAGAAGGTACTGGTTTCAACATTTCTGAATTCTCTGAGATTCTCTGAAAAGATTAGAGAAGAATCATTTCTTTGATGTAAGATAGCTTCATTTTGAAGAGTTGAAATAAGCTAACGCACTAAAAAGATTTCTCAAAGGCTAAGACCATTGGAGCAACATAAGAAAACTAATTCCAAGTAAGAAAAACTCAATAATTCAGAACAAAGCACTGCTCTCCTAGAAATTGCCCTTTAGTAACTTTGGCCTCTTGGAAAAGGCCAGCCACAGTGGCAATATCGCCTGCACTCAGCAGGAGAACACGATGGGGCTGGAAGACATGAATAATTTACTAACTGGAGCCTTTGGGAAGAAAAGAGCATTTTAAACAAGAGAATCAGAAGAACAAGAAAAAAAAAAACAGCAAAAACAGATGTGTATAATGCATGCAAATTCCTTTCCAACTTGATTTTTATCTCAACTATTTGCACAATTATTTTTTATAAAAATTCCACAAGAATTCAATTTTCTAGACTTTTTTTTAATTCGGAACAATAATGGTAAGAGTAGTTGTAAACTTAGGAAGGGACCCAAGGGTTAAATTTCTCAGTAGCAGTTGGCTTTTCAGAAGTTCTTCAATGTGATGTCCCCAATTTGCACATTCTAAGCTTTCTGCCACTCCTTTAAAGGGGTTGGAAAAGAAAAAGAGAAGCTTCTTCTTCCTTGCTTTTCTACAAGGAGCGTTGAACCATCTTCTTTCTTTCTTTCTTTCTTTCTTTCTTTCTTTCTTTCTTTCTTTCTTCCTTCCTTCCTTCCTTCCTTCCTTCCTTCCTTCCTTTCTTACTTTCTTTTTGCAAAATTTCTTTTCCTTTTGAAACACTTCTGCTTGTCAGTACATTGCTCCACACAAAAACCTCTGTTTCCAAGAGAGCTTCAACAGCTCCATTTTAACTCAGGAGGAAAAGGGAAGGCAGGATCATTAGGGTTGTCAGACCACAGGAGGACAGAATGCCCTCCACACCACCCACCATCCTATAAGCACTTTCTCAATAATGGAGCATGGTATTATGAACAATGGTGGTGACAGACCTGGGACGATGGCACTCGAAAAGTCTTCTGATTGAAAGAGAGAGAGAGAGAGAGTGCTTTAATTCTGTAAAAATCCCTGGTGGTTACTAACAAGAATGACAAACAAAAATGGACCAGGGAGGCCTGCGAAGTCTTAATGAGCATTTGCAAATCACTCTAGAATCTCTTCTGAATTTATGTTCATGTTCCTTAAGAGTTGCAAGAATAGTGATTAATAGGGATCCTAACAAAGTTGAATTATATCCAGTTTAGAAAAACAATGCCATTTATTTTGATAAAATTATCATCTGTCTTTTCTGTCAAAGACAAATTTATATTTGGCCAAAGATTAAAGAATAAGAGGGGAAATAGAAAATGTACCTCACAGGCCATTAAAACACTGTTAATTATATCTAGACTCCAAGTTGCTAAAGCTGGTACACAAACAGAAAGACTTTGTACATATGTAAGGGAAACAATAATTTTTAAACTACCAATAAATAAATATATAGATACATGATTATATTCCCCACGAAACTTATGCAAAGGAATCAGCCTAGCCCCACAATAGCCTTGTGACTTCAGCATGATAAGAAAAGAAATTTCTCCAGATGTGCTGTCACAGGCCTGTAATGTGCTCGGAAGCTGGAACTGGGAGGACTAGTAGTTGGAGGCTATCCTCACCTACAGAGTGAATCACAAGCCAGCCCGGACTGCCTAAGATCTTGATGCAAAGGGAAAAAAGCTTAAGTCCAATCCAAACAGTGTACCATCCCACATTCCCTCCCTAACCCTGTTTCCAATGACCTCATTTAGTTCATTTGTTCTCCTGTGATATCAGACATCCCAGAGTATTCTGAGTCCTAGTGTGTGATAGGTCATAAGGAATACCAGAGAGGATAAATTGGACACAGTTCCTGACCACAAGAAGCATACATTCCAGTGAAGTATCAAGCAATCAGCCAACCCCACAGAAAAGGAAAGAAAGGAGGGAAGGGATGCCGGGAGGGAGGGGAGAGGAAGGGAGGGAGGAAGAGAGAAAGGAAGGAATGGAAGAAAGTGAGAAAAAGAAGAAAGAAGGAAGGAAGAAAGAAAGGAAGGGAGGGAGGGAGGCAAGGGAGGGGAAAAGAAAGGAAGGGAGAAAGGGAGGGAAGGAGGAAGGGAAGGAAGGAAGGAAGGAAGGAAGGAAGGAAGGAAGGAAGGAAGGAAGGAAGGAAGGAAGGAAGGAAGGAAACTGTGCATGTATCCTGTGGGAAATGGCATGTATTTTGAGAAGGAGACCTGTTATTTGGGTCAAGGTGATCAGGGATGGTTCCTCTGTGACACAGGGATTGAGGAATCTCTTAGGAAAAAGAAACAGTAGGTGAGAGGAGATGGAGAAAGAACAACAAGGGACAGCTATAAACCGAGCAGTGGTGGCCTTTGCTAGGTGGAGTGAGTGACGGGGGACAATCAAGGATTTATTTCTAGTTAGCATGGAGAACACATATCCTAGAATATGCAACGGTGTGGACAGGGGTGATCCTGAAGAAAGACGATGCTGGAGAGAGTGAAGGTGTGGTGTAGTGGGGCTTGGAAGGAGGCAGCTGGGGCGGCACCATAGCACAGGTGGTGAGAAGAGAAGATGCAGGATTGAGTTGGGTAGACATCACCACATAGGATCCAGGCGTGAGCAGTGCAGCTTGGACAGAAGGAAGGCGTTTGAGTCTGACGGTTTTACTTGCCCCTAGAGTTAAGAGAAGGGGTTATCAGTCGTGATGGGCACTAGAAGTCAGACTGGGAGAGATTGAAACCACAGAGCCCCCCCACCCCCACCCTGAGCAACACTGAGATGCTGTCATTACAGCTATTCTTTCATCCCCTGGCTAAAGACTTAATGCACATGAGGCTCTAGCTGAAAAAAATAGGCCTTGATTGAGGGCTCACCAGAAGATTCAGTGTAGAAAATTATGGCTTGTCTCTTGCTTACAATTTAAGCTCTAGACCTTTTTCTCTCTTGCATTGGGTTTTAAAGTCCAAGAATTTGGGAAAAAGACACAGGAATATGTAACCAATTTTTACTAAGGTGTGTGGTTTCATCTCAACATGGCACATCTGAGAGGGACGAACCTCAGTGGAGAAACTGCCTTTTGGGCTCTGGTGCCTCAGGCACAGGGACAGAATTGCCATCAGTGTAGTCTCTCTTCTTAGAGGAAGAGCACCAGGAGCGTAACTGACCAAACTGGAAGGCCATGACAGTGTCCCCTAAACCAGGGGATGGAGGAACTGGAGTAGCAGAGCCTGGTGTTTCCCAGTACTCGGATTTCTACACGGGGAGCCTGAATGAGACCAGAGCTATAATCAGAGGAGAGGGGCAGAAAAAGAGTGTCTAAGGAGACACTAGAGGTAGATGGTGAAGTGGATGATTGGGGCAAGGAAGCCACTAGAGTGTCATGAAGTCAACAAAACAGTTGCAATCCAAGACAACCACTCCATGTACTAAGGCATTGACATTTAACACTGTGTCATCCCGACGTTTCAAGACTATCTAACTGGGGACAAAGGAGTTTCCTAAGTCTGTGTTGATTGTCGGGAAGGGAGCGCTAATAGTGTTTTAAGAAAGCAATGTGATAGCCTCGCTTCTGATGAAGACATAGGAAGTTCCAAGACACTGTCACTACCATAAACAGTAAGAAGACTCTATTTCGATGGCACATAAAACGTGCTTATCAAGTTGTCGTTTTGTGGGGAGCAGCCATGACAAGTCTGGGCAGGTCACCCAAAGGAAGTTCTTTACTTCCAACCATTATCACCTGCCAGAGTAGAACTCAGCCCTCGATAAATTTAATAAGAGGTCTGAGTCTCAGTAGTTTACCCTGAAGCAATACCTGGTAGCAGAAAAAAAAAAAAAAAAAAAAAAACCCACAAGCTGAGATTACCCCACTGCCCAGGAGCAGACCATTCAAAAGAAATGCCTAACATTCCAACCACTGTAGATAGGATCACCTGCCAGTGCACACTCACCAGGACAGCCCTAGACAAATGTCAGCCAATCAGGGGTCCTGAATCTCAGAGCCCACTCACCCCCACCTTTACTACTATAAAAACCCAAATCTAATTGAGCTCAGGGCTCTCCAGTTATTCCAATACTTTGGACATTCAAAGAAACCAAGTTTTCAAACTTGATTAAAATAAAGGCTCTTTGCTTTTACATATGGGACTCGGTTTCCTTGTTGCCTTTTGTGGGGACTTTGCGGATTTGGGCATAACACTTTCAGGGCATTTTATAACCTGGGTCTAAAGAGTGGCAATCGAAGAAGGCCTCTCCTTGTGCTATGATCTCCTGGCATAAGAAGCCTCTCAGCTATTTCTGGTCATACAAAACATTTTGCAAAGTAACTCTCTGCTTTAACAACAAATACATCTATGTTTCCCCCTTTTTGTCAGTAAAGAATGCTTTTCATGACAAACAGCAGGATTGTGTAATAAAAATTATAATGTAACTAGACACCCTCCTAAGGTTTTTAAACCCTAAAGTGTCTCATGAGTTGTTACCTTCATTCTTTTTTTATATATGACAGTCAATGGACACAGAGGGGTTGAGTAACAGCTAATCCTGCCTCAGAACTGATAACAGGAACCATGATGTGAAGATCAATGACAGGATCTTCAGAAAGCTTGTTTGTGCTTGATTCTCTGTGTATGATCAACTAAGCAGGACACAGTAGAAACCAATCACGTGATAATGAACTCGGCTGCAGAAAACGAACTATCATAAACACAGAGTTTCTACTAACTTGCTGACTCATGCTAACCACTCTGTTGATTGATGAAAAAGTATTTATTGCGAGCTTACCAAACCCTGGACACTGAGAACACAGTGACACAGCACGGAGTCCAGTGGATGGGGTGGATGTTAGGGGACATATTTATGAGGGATGTTAGAGGACATATTTATGTGATAGCCCAACCTTTAATCCCAACGCTTAGGAGGTAGAGACAGGCGGAGCTCTCTGTGAGTTCAAAGTCAGCTTGGAACTTATTTTACAATTATAAATAGTTACGATGATAGCAGTGGCTTGAAAGAGCATTGTTGTTGAATGGAGAGTAATAACAGGCGTTATTTATTTAGAAGGATTTATACAATGAGACTAGGATGGTCGACATACATGTTGTAGGGTAAAAACCCAAGCCAGTGAAAGAAGCACTTTAGCCTTGAATCCTGACTCTGAAACGAGAGCCAAAGACATACACTTCGGCCCTGGAACCAGAATGAGGGAAAGAAACACACCCTGGCCCCAAAACTAGAGCCCAAAGCTAAAAGGGGCCAGTAAAAAAATTCAATACAGTTTGACCCTGAATGAAGGTTCAGCTCTGCTCCTGACCAACTGAGCCAGAGAAAGAAACACCTTAGCTCTGAACCAAGAACCAAAGAAACACACCCTGACTCTGAAAGCAGAGTTACAGGAACACACTTTTGTTTCTAGAACCGGAGACTATGAAAGAAATAGGCGTTAGCCCTGAAAATAGAGCCAAAAGACTAAAAAGGGTCAATGAAAAAGAAAAACAGTTTGACCCTAAAATCAGAGTCAGTTCTGACCCTGGCCAACTAAACCAACCAATCCCTGAACAGGAAAACTAAACAACCTCTAAGCAGAAAATCTCCTCCCTGGGGAAAGTCTGCCTCTAAGAAGCCTTATATAAGCCTTCTGACTGTTCACCTGCTGACTGTCACCACCCTGGCAGAGGTAGGCAACTCTCCTTGACTCCTCCTTTCTAAATAAATCTTTTTCTTAAAAGGGTTTTGGGTGGAGATCTTTCAGCAGCACGGAGCAGAAGAACCTTTGCTGGGACATTTCCTTAGGGGGGCTGAGCAGAAACAAAACAAAACAAAATAACAACAACAAAAAAAAATAGAAAAAACAGTTACAACTGTTGGGAAACTCCCTTAGGAGTGGAGCAGAAAAAGTAACTTTTCGCCTGAGCCAAAGGAGTTTGCTACATTTCTGCAGGGTTTTCCATTTAGCAGACTGAAGCAGAAGAAGTGACATCTTGGGCGACAGCTGAGCAGAACTGAAGAAATGGACAGCTCTGCTAGGAGGTTCCCTTAGGGAAACAGAGTAAAGCTCAGCTGTACGGGTTCTCTCCGAGAGCAGCAGGGTTGCTACATCCTCCATGGAGATGTGTCCTACTGTGCTACAGCACCTCAGTATCACCTGACTTCCCAACAACGAATGCCTTTCCCTTCACATGTAGTAGCAGCACACACAACCTTGAGCATCTCCTTAATCTCCAGCTAGAGTGACATTACTACTTACAAATCAGAAATATTACATTCACAGAACTGTGATTGTTTTTTTTTTTTTTTTTCAGGGCTGAAAACCTGTCTAATTGAGTATTTGGGATAGCCCAATTCTTCGCCTTTGAGATACTTCGTGCTGCCTTCCTGAAGCGCTCTTCCCACTTTCCAGACATATGGTTGATTTTTTCCTGCCCTGTGCAGTCTAGACAGCAATCGAGTAGTGAACAGGAGCATAAAGCAGGGCACCGCAGAGTACTGCTCGCATCTGCAAAGCTTGCTCTTGCGCTGACCGCATTACCCACAAGTGGAAGTCTGGATCAAAACATATACACCTCAAGATGATAAGTGGTTCCAACCTGTCTGAGATGGATATCAGTGTGAAGGAAACGGCATGGCCGGGTCCCCACTGAGAGGACCCATGAAAGCTGCAACTTTGTCGGAGTCACCAAACGAACAGACAGTGCTTAGTCTTATAGATTCAGATAATCTTACTGGAAAGAAAGCTGGAGTTTCTTAGACCTGACAGAAAGTTGTCCACCAAGTTATTCATGAACACTAAGAAAACCAATGGTCCAAATAAAGCATTTTCTAAGTAAAAAGATCTTCTCCCAGTGAAACACACATTTCTGGTAACTAAATTTTACCGTGGTAATGGAAAATGTGATGACTGAACCTGAGGAGTAGTCTAGAAGATTCCATAAGTTTCATGCCTCAAAACAGTCTATTCTTTTTTCTCCTTCACAATCCTTCTAGACACCTCCATTTCTGAAGGCTTTATGGCGACAGTTCACCCCCTGTCACATTGGTTAGAGGAACTGACTGGCGTGTAAGACTGATCATCTAACTGTGCATGGTATCCTGGTGTTAGCATCCTGTTCCCTTTAATGGCCCCAGTTCCTCCATCAGCTCTTAAACACCTGCTGAATGATGAGCCTCTGCCAAGAACTGCAGTTCCTGCAACTGAGCACCTGGCCTTCACTCAAGTTCACGACACTAATATCCCAATGGTCTCTAGTTTACATGGCCACCCTTACTTCTAAGATTTTTGATCACTGACTTCAGACTGCCCCTTTTTCCAGAGTCCCCACTTTCTATTGTCCTGGATAGCATTGACTGATCATTGGAACTCCTTTATTCCTCTAGATTGTTCCTTTAACTCCGATTCTTGCTAAGATGTTCCTGCTTTTATCCCAAAGAAACATTTTCCTAGTTAATTGTCTTGTCTACTCTATGGCATGGCCAATGAAGTCAAGGAACCATGTCAATCTCTTAGACGTCCGTAAAGACAGGCACCGTGTCGCTCTCATCAGCTGCTGTCACTCGAATACTCACAAATCAACACACAAGACAAAATTAATGCATTGCTAAGTAAATCCACACACTTCTATGCCATTTGCATCAGGCTGTATACAATGATTATACATTTTTATTCTTGCCAAGGAACTTGCTCTTCTTCCTAGACCCAACATCAAAGTACAACTCTCCGGTTGCCCACCACTTTTAATCTTAAGATAAAAATCTATGAGCATTTAGCTACGTTATTGGCAGAAATGAGTGTATAGACAAGTTCTTGTCCTCATTTGTGGAATTAGAAAGTGTCATTTCCAGAGAACATTTTGATAATTGTGTGCTGCTATCATTGTGGGTTCATTCTGTTCTTTGAACATTAGGTGTTTGTTTGTGTCTTTCCTTTTTCTTCCTGTCGCCCATGCCAGCTGACAGTGCCACTGGGCTCTTCACCCGCAGAGTGGTGGAGCATCTGATCCCCGCTATTCTGAGGTAAGGAAGAAAACACTAATTAGGGAAGAGAAGAATGAGCGTGGAAGGTAATGGATGCATATTAGAAGGCTAGTAATGGCTTCTGTGGCTGAGTCTTCATTAGCTGTTCCCAGTTCTCACTCCTAAAAGGTTTTCTCTCGTGCTCCTTAAGAAAACTAAAATGTTTAAGACTGGAAAAAGAGTAAGTTAGCAAGGCAGGCCACTTCCCTGTGGTGTGCAGACATGGTCCTCTCGGCCTTGTTTGAAAGAAGCTTTTCATTGCCCTCAGGGTCTGCGTATGTGTGTATATACATATACATATGTATACATATATATATTCATATATATATGAATGTATACATACACACACATCCTTGTGGCATGAAGACAGTCCTCTAGACAGAGTTTGAAAGTAACTTTTCATTGCCTTCAGGGTCATAGTGTGTGTGTATGTAAATATACATTTCATATATACATGAGTGAATATACACTCATATATACATACATACACATATATATGAGAAGCTTTGAAATCATTAAATGCTTACAAAGATTAGTTATATACACATATACACATGAAGCTTTGACAATCATTAAATATGTACAAAGATTTCCAACACTATAGTATTCTAAGACAAAAATGATTTTGGATCAATCTTTGCTGAACTAATGAACTTAGAATCACACTTCGCCTCCTGATCCCACTACTGTGAGCTTGGGTACTGCATCTACAGTTCTTTCATTTTGAGTCCTGGCTTGAAGAAAGTCTCTGAGTGGGCCACTCTCATCTCACAGACCAACACAGAAACATCAGAGGCCAAAGTCCTCCTGTGACTTTGTATTGATGCTTCAACAAGGCTGAAGATCATGTCTCATCTCTTCACATGCCATTGGTCCACACTAGTCAAGTGACTGCATCCAGAACCAAAGGAGGGAGGGTGTAGGCATCACAGCAGAGAGAGTGAATTGGGAAAAAGAGCCTCATCAGCACAACGGCTTGCCCAACATTGCCTTGAATACCATTTTCATTCAGGAGGATTTTTAAATAGATCCAAATCACATAGTTCTTATTTTAGTAAATAATCACATGCAATTTCAGATTGCAAACATTAGCTTAATAGCATAGTTTTCATTAAAAATTTCCTTTGGTGCTATATCATATTTCATTAAATCCGGGAACCACAATTTCTCAATAGTTTGGCCATTTAGATCCCTCCCAATCTTTTGTTCTTTGTAACAATCATTTCTGGTCTTATGAAAACCTTTGTAATTTTTTTCTACTCATAAAATCCTTTCTTTTGACTAGACGCCCAGACGAATAATAACTGGGTCAAAGAGTGTGAATATTTTTAGAGTTCTTAAAATACTTTGACAAATTGCATTTCAAAGGGTGCTAACAATTTTGACTCCCATTTGGAGTGCATAGGAAGGTCCCTCTACACCAAATTCCTACAAACAGTAGTCTTAGGAATGGAAGGAAATGCCTCTGATAATTCCTGCCCCAGGTATCTATCTATCTATCTATCTATCTATCTATCTATCTATCTATCTATCTATCTATCTTTCTTTCTTTCTTTCTTTCTTTCTTTCTTTCTTTCCTTCTTCCTCCTTCCTTCCTTGCTTCCTTCCTTCCTTGCTTGCTTGCTTCCTTCATTCCTTGCTTCCTCTTTCTTTCTTTACACCACTCTCTCCTTGTTTGAGTCTTTATCCCATGAATTCCAGCAGCCCCACTGAGGGCAGGGATTCTGTGTGTCTTAGTAGCTAAATCCTCCACACACTGTATGTACCTGTTCAATAAATGCTGGTGGAGTGAATCACTATGGAATGAGTACACAGAGAAGGGAGTTACTGCTGACTTTTTCCCCCTTGGTCACAATAAGCTGAGTTGTTTTCTCAATTTCTGTCACAACAGTGTGATCTCTTTCTTCTTGGTTGAGCATTCTTACCTTTGAAGCTCACTTGGCTATCAGGACCCAGTGCCTCTTACCAATGTAGATCAGCTCCTTAGGTTGAGGATGTTGCTCACTGGTACAGAAGCTCTCATTAGCCCCCCACTGCAATATCTCAATTACTTTGGCGTATTTTAAATTTTTATGTCACATTCATCTTTCAGTCTGCTGTAATGTGACTTTTCCTTCCATTGCTTCCTCATTTCATTTTTTCCCTAAAAGTTTAATAAGTAAATCACCTAGTGTCTTGTAGTCTTTCTTTTATGTTTGGTCTTTTGATCTATTTATAATTTTCCAGGTTGTGGGGAGTGGGATGAAATTGTGACCAGGTTATTTTTCCTACATGGTTGATAAATTCCTTCCCTTTAAACATGGCAGAGCCATTTTAAGGGTTATAGAATGTGTCTACTGTCTAACACACAGAAATAAACGAATGGTGTGCTTTTGTGTCTTATACTATTTAACTTCTTAATGTTTCTTATATAATTAAGGGGTAAGTCAGCATGGATGGATTAGCATTTATTCTCTCTGATCACTGGACTGTGGCCCTGACCTACATCCATGGTCTGTAAAAATTTTCCTGCCAAGCACAAGAAGAACTGGATGGATAAACACAAATCTATCCCAATAGAGATAGATCCCAAGCACATCCTATAAAGTACCCGTACCTTAATGAATCAGGAGTGTCCATTCAGCATTACATAATCTAAGTCCACTGTAACGTTAACTGTGAGGTCAAGACCAGATGCCCCATAGTACTGTGCAGCAACTGGTGATTGTCAGTGAACATTTCTTCTGCCAGCCACTGAGGAATCATTACCACTTCCTCCCTTCTAGGATAACTTCGCCAGAGAGGAAAGGTGGGGAGTTCTGGGGGCAAATGACTGCTCCAGAGATAGTATAAAAGGTACTTCAAGGCCAATGAGTGCATTTGGGGACTCCGAAAGAAACACAAGGATATAATTGCCCCTTGAGAAGACTATACAATCTCCTGTTTGCATAATACTATGCCCACTAAAGGGTAAACAATATAATATTGTGCAGTTAAACCTTTAAATGGGTGGATCTCATGTTAAGTACTCTTATGACAATATTTAGATTCTAGTAAGAGAACTAAGCTATCAGACACAAAGATCAATGTCATCTGGCAAATAGCAAGATGTTAAGGACAGCCCAGGTCTAACCTGGAGCCCCTCTCCAGGGGGAACAGGTACCATGGATCAGTTGAGCTCAGGTGAAGCTCTGAAGCATGTGACACAGGAAGCTCTATCCAGAGTTGTAGTTGGCACAACACTTGGCTTTTATTGCTAGTAAAGCCATTTGAAGTTGACAAGTGTAGAAGCATCAGGCTGTCCAGAAAGACTTGCCTAGAGCACTCAACACTTATTTGGTATAATGCAGTAGATATGACACTCCCTCATGTACAATATATTCTCAGAGAGAAATCGCATCACAAAGTAAGGGTAAAACAGGAAGGAACCAGTCAAGGTGACAAGGCAGTGTTGGTGTCATGGGAGCTCAGAGGCAAATATTTTTTTCCTGTGTTTCTTCAGGTAGACTTAGTCTTGGTCAATGTTAGCACAGGCTGTGCACTTGCCCAACTTTTCAAAAACAATAGGCATTCTATCCTTATCGCTTCCTACTTGAAAGGAATGACCACATTTCCAATGTCATTAAATAAAAACAGAATGAAGAAGTAGGTCCAAGTTTCTTCTATTTCCCATCTGTGAAGGGCAGAGTAGGGGACACTTTTAAAGATGCTCCATGTCTTGAGTTCTAGGTGGATGATGATGTGAAGGGAGACTAAGATAGATTGCACATCGTCTTTAATCAGTGGACATACCCAGGTGTGCCCAGCATAGTCATGGGGCCTTTCAGTTTGGAAAAAGAAAGCAGAACAATTAGTGTCAGCAGAGGTGATGAGATACTTGCCCCAACGACAATGACTTTGAAGAAGGAGAAAAAGAACCAGGGCCTAAGAATACAATATCATCTAGAAATTTGAAATGAAGCTAAATAGCTCCTCCCCACAGTGCCTGCCAGCATCTTCATTTTAGCTTAACAAGATTGACAGATTTTGAACCCACAGAACCAGAGGAAATGAATTTGCCTTGCTTGAAGCCACTGAGTTTATAGTCATTTGGTTTTGCAGACATAAAGAATGGATAAATTTGTCTTGTGTGTCATGTTTCTAACCCTAAGATCTGTTCCTAATTCTAAGAAATGTCATTTGCCTCATTTCCAAGGTGAGCTCTGAAACTGCTGACACTGTTTTATTGACTGTTTTCTCTTTGTTCTATAATGTCAAGACAGTCATGCTGCTCCTGGTTCTATCTTGAGGAGCTCTATTTCCTTGCCTTTTAAAGTTACAAAGGATTCTTGATAAAATAAATACAAAAATTTTCATGAATTTATCCTTTCATGTGCTACTAAGTTTTCTTGAATTCTTGTCAGGAGAAAGTAAGGGGGAGGAGAGAAGGGGGAGAGAGAGTAAGAGAGAGAGGGATAGAGAAAGAGAGAGAGAAAACATGGGCAAAACTGTATGTAACACAGCAGGAACAAGAAGATGGGTCACTTCCTGAGTGAAGGAGACTTGGTCATTTCAGTTCAGTTATTAAATTTGGAAACATTGGAGAGGTCAGAAGGCCACATGCTTATGGGATTTGAGCTCAAATGATCGCTGAATCATCTGTTTATTTTCTCTATCAACAACTTACCTGCAGTGACTTATACTATGTACAAGAATGGAACGGAGGGAAACTGGCTGCTCCATTGTAGGATTTTATCACTGTATGTTCAGTAGCAACCTTTTACTAGTGCCAGACTTTTCTGGCCCCCACACTCAGTTTTGCAACCCAATTTGAGGTCATAACTCAGAGTTTGAGAAGCTGGTGTCTAAATTCAGCTTACATTTTCCATTGTTCTTATAAAGGAAACAGAAACTCTGTTGTATTTTAGCATGTTATGAACTAACGAAACCAGATCAATCTTCCATTTGTCCTTCACTATCCTCTGCTTCTTCTTTCCATCTATTGTAAATCTGTTGATATCACTGACCTAGTAGGCAGCGATTGTCAGATTCATCTGCGTTATTTGCTGCCCAAGGCTATCGATATTATGCTGCCCTAGAGGACCAGAACATGCAACCCTGGAGACTTCCATCTAATGGTAGCCTGTAAGGAAGGCAAGTGAGTCACCTCATAGGTAAACAAATCTGATCAATAATGATTTTGCTGCTGAACTAAAGACATTTTCTATCGCCAAAGAAGAGATCATTTGATTAATTAAACGAGAAAATTAATACATGCAAATTCAATCTTACTATTATTAATGCATTAAAATAATATATATTCTTTGTTCAAGAAATAATGCTTATGGATTTCTATAAAGTTAAGAAATAAAGAGTACAGGGATCCTAAGAGACAACTTTCTGAAAAATAGACACAAGGTATAATCCAATTGAACAGTCTTTTATGTCTTTTATGTGCATACCAACATACCAAACCAATTCATGTCATAGCATTCTCTTGACAGAAGGGTGCCATATTGCATCAGAAAGGAGTTCCCAGTAGTAAGATTTCTATCCCTGAAGCTTTAGCTTCCTCATACAGAAGCTAGATCTAAACTAAGAATTCATTAGTTGATAATTAGAACTCAAGGTAGAAAGGCACAAATCAGCAAGGTGACCTAACACATTAGTAAGCCATTTATCTGATATTTATGGGCCATCTATTTGCACAGAAGGGCCTTGAATGAGTTACTGTCATAGTGCTGTGATGAAGGAAGTGAAGGAGGGGACATCTATTTTGGCTCATGGTGTCAGTGGTGTCATCCCACTAACACTGTAATGCATAGTACACCAGAGCATGTCCCATTAGAGCATCTAGAAACAAAAGAGAGGGAGAATAACACCTTAGGAGACACAGGTCGAGGATGTGCTCCAAAGCCTATTTCCTCCACCTGGTCTCCATCTTCAACTTTTTAGGGTTCACCAATAAGGTCATCCACTAAGGGATTAACTGACTGATTAGCACAAAGTCCCCAGATCCAATCATTTCCTGAAATCCCATCAACTGACAACCCCTGAACACGTAGACCTATAAGGAATGTTCAAGCCATAGCATGCCCCATGAGGCATTAGTGATGGTTAATCTTTCTTGACAATTGGACTGAATCTAGAGTCAAAAATAAGGTAAGCTTCTGATCATATCTGTGAGGATTCTGGTTTTTGTTTTTCTAATCAAAGTATCTGAAGTGGGAAGGTCCACCCTAAATATGAGCTACACTATCTGCTGGCAGGAGATCCAAGACAAAAGCTTTGCTTTATGTCTGCTTGCCTTGGCTCTCTCTAGAAAATTCATCTGCTTTGTTTCTGCTGCATACTTTCCCTAAAAGTAGAATTGATCTTTCTCAGGCTTCCAATGTGGACTGCAGACCAGAGGACTCCAAAAACATCAAGCTCTTTAGAACTTGGGCGGGGGGGGGGGGGGGGGACTCCTGAAGTGCCAAGCCTCATGGGGTGAGTAGTTATGGGGTCCTCAACCTTTCTAGTGAGATTGGATTGCCCAAATTCAGCCATGCAACACAACCTAACAAATGTCTTTTCAATATATATTCATTCTGTCAGTCTTCTTCCTCTAGAGGACCCCCAACTAATACTTTGCCCACGCCAGCATGGCAACTGTAGTTCTTCTGAGTGAGGGATGTTGGGATTACCACAGAAACTTGTCAGGTTCTGCAGACAACCCTTTATTCCACTTCCTCACACTGTATATATAGCCCTTAGCAGAAGAGGCCAAACCAGCAAAAGCAGGAAGCTCATCACTGTAACTCAATGACTTAGGGATAAACATCCTTAGAAGCATTGCTGAAAACAACAGATTGTTCCTTTTTTGTTCCTGTTTTCAACCAACCACAAGAGTGCAAAACAGATCAAGTGGGAGTGTGAAGGCTTGTCTTGTAGGGACCCAGCAATACTGTATTGGTGATTCAAAATAACATGAATTTGATATTTCCCTTAACATTAAGGAGCTTAGATTCTTATGCTTTTTGTGGGAGAATTTTTATTTCTCATATTTCTGAGCCGTGTATATGCTAGTACCTGTATTCCTTCCTCCCACAGCAGACCAAATTCTCTCCTCTGCTCTCTAAAGCCACAGACAACATGGCAGGCAGTGAGCACCACATCTCATATCACAATCTCACTGGGAATCTCTAGTTGTTATTCTACTTGAAAAGCTCGCATCTTGACTGTTCTGCAAAAAAGCAGAATGGTCTGCTTCTAGCTAGAGTGTGTGCTTATTTTTGAGAAAGGGCTTCAACATAGGTTTGCCTTCCATGTGGCTCCTTTCCCCAGCCCCAGGGGCAGATCTCAATCCTGAGAGTCCAGCAGAGAGGGAACATCATTGTCTGGTGACTGATCTGGGAAACTGATACAG
Source organism: Alexandromys fortis (assembly GCF_014885135.2). Classification (NCBI taxonomy): domain Eukaryota; kingdom Metazoa; phylum Chordata; class Mammalia; order Rodentia; family Cricetidae; genus Alexandromys; species Alexandromys fortis. Next base: position 6,734,316 of record NW_026067923.1, read on the forward strand.
AAAAAAAGGCCCCCTTTGGCTGTGAACCAAAAAGTGTCCTGTGTGGTGCTGGCATGATAGACAGGTTCTCTCCAGTTCCCAAGGAAAGCCAGTCAGTCCGAACAACATGGGCACTAATTTATAACACAAACACAGCTTTCCTTCCTGGAATAGGTTCTTTTTTTTTTTTTTTCCTAAGGGGATTTATGATGATCCCAGTCACTCAGCTGACATCAGAGTATAAAAGAAACAGGATCTAACGATCAGCACTGACTAGGGGATAGCTCTATTCTTAGGCATGAACATCCCAAATGGATGTCTCTTATCAGCAGCTCATCAGCAAGCAGAAGTGATACATTACAAAACCATCCACATTCCAGGCTTCCCTCCGCTCTCAGTGAAATCAGCCACCTGAGGCATCAACCCGTGTTTATTGCTTTACATAGGAACGCTCTTTGCATAGGAATGTCAGAACGCTTACCACTCTTTTCCACTATAAGAAGGAATTTCCTTTTGTAGGAAATTTTCTTTTTGGTGCTGACAGGCATGGCAATTCCCCACTGGAAACTTCTAGTCAGCTTCATGTATACCCAGCTCTCTTCAGCTTTTGAATATTCCCAGCTGTACTGCATCTGCAATCATGACACTCACAGTAAGCATTATGGGAGGTTAGTACATGGTGATGCTCATGCTATGCTAAATCCGAGCCACAAATATGAAGCCACCACTAAATCGTTAGTGGATTTAAATTTTTTAATTTGTTTATTTTTAATTTCTCTTTTATTCTTAATAATATCTTTTTATATAGTTGTATTGAAAGTGACTAATATTTAAAACCTAAATATATTTAATGAATACAACTGGATGAATCTGAGCATGTACACTTACAGTTACCCCAGTTGAGGTAATAAATTGGTCCATTAATACCCATAGCACACTTTGCTGTCTTCTGCTATTCTTCCTCCTATTTCTTTGTGATTAAATAAGAAAATGCAATATTTATCCTCTTTAGAAGATACTTGCATGTATAACACCATACTGTACAGCATCTCTAGAACTTACTCATTTGTTTAATTATAGTTTTATGATCCCTGGACACTATTTCCTCCTTCCCACCCTAGCCCGTCTTGCTGGGCAACAACAATTCTACTTTGTGCTCCTATGAGCTGAATTGTCTTAGGCTCTTTAGATAAGTGGTATAATCTAGTCAGTTCACAGCAGTTAGGATGGTTATTATTTTTTTAAGTCAGCAAGTATTGGTGAGAATGTACAGAAACTGTCATCCCGTACTATTAGTGACAAAGAAAGTGGTTTATCAGTTATAGAATACAGAACAGAGACTCTTCAGAAATGCTAAAACCAGGATTGCCATGGGATTCTACTCCAGAATTATTGAAACATGAGAATTCTGTATGCCTGCATTCATTCCAACACCATTCAGAATTGTTAAGTAGAACTCATTTTTGTTACTTTTTCTCATCATTATGGCAAGTGATCTAAAAAGACCAACTTAAAGAAAGAAGCATTTATTTGCACCTGCAGTTGAAGAAGCTGTCGAGTTTAGCATGACCATTATCTGTCTTTATTTGTGCAGGTATACTCATGGTGGTCATAACTTCTAATAAATGTATGATTGCTGAATTAGCCTTTTTAGAACTCAAGGCAGTTTCCCATTGAAAACCTGAATAAGTGTCAATGGTGTGGTGTACATATTTTATTTCAAATTCTGTAAAGTGGAAGACATCCATCTGTCAGATTTCATTCTTTTTGAGTACCCTTTGGGTTACTCCTTGCAGGTAATGGTATTTGATTATAGAAAGAACAAGTAGGACCTCTTTTTATAATCTCCTTAGCTTGTTGCCATATAATAGAAAACTCTTTAAACATTTGCTATTGATGTGATGTTTTCTATGAAATTCTGAGGCCTTCAGCATACTTCCAATCAATAATTGATCAATTTCTGTATTACCTTGTACTACAGGACCTGGCAGACCTGTATGGGATTGGATATGTGCTATGTATATGAGTCAAAACCTATTTCTGATTATATCTTGAACCTGATGAATAATGAAGTCAATTATGTATCATCTGGTATAAATTCAGTGCTTTTGATATGCAAGACAACTCTTTCTGCATATTGTGAATCAATAACTATATTGAGAGGCTTTTTAAAATCCCTTAGTACCATGAAAATAGCATATAGTTCTATCTTTTATAAAGAATTATAAGGGCTTTGTTCCAATTTATTTAAGTCTTCTGATTTGTAACCTGCCTTTCCTGATTTATTTGCATCAATATAAAATGTACAGGCCCCAGTTATTGGTGGGTCACATAAAATTTGGGGAGAAATCCAAGTAGTTCTCTTTATGAGGTTAATTCTATTGCTTTGGGGACAATTGCTATTAATTAAAAAATTAGCACAAGCTTTTTGCCAGGGTTCACCATCTTTCCATAACTTTTCAATTTCATCAGTAGTAAAAGGCACTATAATCTCTGCTGGGTCTACACCTGCTAGTTGATGAAGTCTCAATTTTCCTTTTATAAGACCTTTCCCACATAAGTTTTTACTTTTTTGCTCAGTTTATGTGGTAAAAAAAAATCTATTCTAAGATATTATCTTCCCTCTGCATTAAAATTCCTGTAGAGGAAATTCTGGAGGGCAGTATGACTAGACTGCAGTTAAGATTTGGATCTAGGGCCGGGCGGTGGTGGCGCACGCCTTTAATCCCAGCACTCGGGAGGCAGAGTCAGGCAGATCTCTGTGAGTTCAAGACCAGCCTGGGCTACAGAGCTAGTTCCAGGACAGGCTCCAAAGCCACAGAGAAACCCTGTCTCGAAGAAAAAAAAAAGATTTGGATCTACCTAATACAGACGTGCTTCCTGTAATTTCTCTTAAACCACAGTTAATTCTTCCTCAGCTTCAGCTGTTACTTTCCTGGGAATATGAAGTCTTTGTCACCATCTAAGGTTTTGTTTAAATAAATTATTAGATCAGGTGTGATCCTAACAGCTGGTCATAGACTGGAAATGTGTCCTAAAAATCTTTGGAAGTCATTAAGAGTCCACAATTACTCTCTCCTAATTTGTGCCTCTTTTGTGTTTTAATTTTCTGAAAACCTATTTTATAACTTAAGTAATTGACTAAACCTCCTCTCTGTATTTTTCAGGATGAATTTATAATCCCCATTTGTGCAAAACTTTCTTTAAATAATCTTTCTATAGTATTTACATTTGAATCTGATAGCAAAATGTCATCCATGTAATAGTAAATTATAGACTTAGACAACTGCTTACCTATTATTTCCCATGACTGACTAACAAAGTATTGGCACAGGGTGGAGCTACTGAGCATTCCCTGTGGGAGGGAGGTCCATTGATATATTCTAGTAGGCTGAGAATTATTATAAGTAGGCACTGTGAAGAAACAATCTTTTAAATCAATAACTATGAGAAGCCATCCTTTTGGTAATAGAGAAGACAGAGGAATTCCAGATTGTAGAGGGCCCATAGGTTGAATAACCTTATTGACAGATCTTACATCTGTCACCATTCTCCATTTTCCAGATTTTCTTTTAACAACAAATACAGGAGAATTTCAAGGACTGGTTGATTCTTCAATATGGCAAGCATCTAGTTGCTCCTCAGCTGTTCTAAAGTCTGCAGTTTATCTTCTGTTAAAGGCCATTGTTTAACCCATATCGGTTTCTCAGTTAACCATTTTAAAGGAAGGGCCATTAGTACCTCTCATGGTTTGTTAGTTGCTTTGTGTTCTTGTATAGCCCAAATGGCTGGTGACCTTTATGTGTAGTAGCTGATAATATCATTTCCAGAAACATGAGTTTTTGGTACTGTAGAATAATAATACCTTACACAAAATGGAATATTATTCAGCATTTAAAAAGATGAATACCCTATCATTTTGACAACATATAGGCTTAGAATACATTATACTAAGTGAATTAAGTCACAGGAGCACAGACACAGCTTTTAAAAATAGAAATAGTATTTAAAACTAAGGCCTATAATTGATCATGTTTCTGGTTCTTTTTCAATGTGACTTTGAATCTGACATCTTTGAACTGCTACCCAAGGCAGCCGTGGCTATAAAGATTTCAGGAAGCCCCTGGACTCACATCCCTCTAATCCCACAAGCAAACTTGCTCTCCTCCTTTGTTTTATGCTCCCTGCAGACCTTGGAGATCTGCCTGCAATCTCCATCCCACCTTCATGATGCTTCTTCCCTTTTGGTTTCCAATTTTAACTTCTTGATTGATAGTTTACTTGGGGAATTTCCCTTTATACTGCTTCATCATTCACCAAGGTCCTGGCTTCTGATTAACATTGTCTAGGATGTTTATGAAAACATTAGAGCCACCTTCTCTCCTGCACCCTGTTCTAGGGCAGAAAGACAAAACCCGATCAGGCTCCACTGCCTGACTGACCTCAAGCACCAGATAACAGACACTGGAACACTAAATCCTTATCTGTCGGCAGGCACAGAAAGCAGGCTGTGTCTGGGAGATATACTATGATAAAAGATCTAGAATAGATTCTTCAGAACCTAAGTAAATGAAAGTGTTTTATGGTGATGGCAGTTCATTGACAGAAATCTCTCTGCATGATTAGATATCATCTTCTCTAGGATGCACTCTACAGAGTGAGAATCATCCATCATTACTGTAAGAAATGTCACCTGGGAAACCTTTCTAGAAAACAAGCTGGCAAGCACCCATTGAAATTTGTGCCCCAACCAGTATTATTTTATTCCAAGGGAGTAACTCACCAGGAAGACCAATATCACTTCACAGAGGTTTTATTTAAACATTACTTACTGTGATAAGGTATTGAGAGTGATCTTAAAAAGCATTCTCTAGTTGTTTGACAAGCAAGACAAACCACATCTACTAAGAGGATTATTATATACCTGCTGCCTGCTGGAAGTGGTTCTTCTGAAGCAATTATAATCATAAAAGAGAGAAGTTCATGGTACAGAGCTGGAATTTTTTTCCGTTCAAAAGAAGTTTCAGATTTAGAACAGTCTCCATGATGTTCATTTTTATAAAGAGACTCATGTCACTGTGGTACCAACTACAGAGAAGTAATAACACAAGGAAGGACTTTGGTAGTAGTATTTGGTAGTACTGTTATACTTTGGGCACACATCCAGTGGACACTGGTCCTCTTTCCCTGATGAATGGCCCATTACTCTCACTTAAGACTGAGTCTTAGCAGCCAAGTTATCCCAGGTGAGTTACTCCTCACCACATGGGCTGAACCACAAATGGACTCTCAGCATGAACTCAGGAAAGCACGTTGACCCTGAAAAGAGCCTGGGGCTGTTTTCATGAAGAAAGGATGGAATTGTAACGGGTGTGGTGTCATGCTTAGGTACATGGTATGATGTGGATGTGGAGAAAGCCAGGGGGTAACAACAAAGAGGGGTGTGGGTGGAACCTCTGACACCCTAATTTTCTGAATCCCTGCCATCCTCATGTCAGCTGTCCTCAGCCTATTGGGTGCTTTACATGAATTGCTAATTTCATTGAAGTCAAATCAACGTGGGTTTCTGTTATTAGCAACTAGGAGAGTCCGACATAAACAAACCAGCAAGAGCTTCTCAGAATAGCAAGAATGGTGAAAAATTACATGGAAATTTGTTTTCTTCTTTATGCTTTTGTGAATATTTATAGTTTTTCTAGAGAAAGCAAGATATTTCCATAATAAAAAGAATGAAGTGTATTATGAAAAAGGGAAATATTTATTTCTAAAGGCATGTTTTGTTTTTCCTCTTACTACAGAGAGATCCTCACTACTCAAGTATTCTGACACATAATTCTTGTGGAGGAAAATAAAACTTACTTTTTAAGCAACTTAGTGTGTTATTAGGTTCTGGTGTTCGCACCATCACAAGAGGACCTTATGTTAAGCAAACACCACATCTAGAGATGAGCTCTGTTGATCAGGCGACGGGATGAGTCTCTGTCAACAATTGACCAGATCTGAGTTGGTAGAACTCAAAAAGAAACTTAGAACCTTTGTTATATTTTTTTCCTGAAGAGGTTCAAGAGATTACCCTCTTAACAGATGGAGATGGAAGCACTTGCTGCCATCCTGTTCACACTTGTCCTCCAACACCTAGATGACAGGAAAGGTAAAAGAATGAAGACACCACCCATTCAATCAGTGCTGACCTCAGCTTAACTTTGGACATCCTCTTAGGGACTTCTGTTGACTTTTAGCTAGCTTGAATTTTGGTCATACATCTTTTGGATCCAAAGCTTCTAGATATGGCTGTGAAATCAGGGCTATTACTATGTTCCCCCTCAGTTCTTAATCCCTAGTCTATCTTCCCAGTTATTTCCACATTGCCCTGTCTCTGAGCTGATTTCTTTATTGCCTGCTGGTTTGGGGGTAGTTCATCTTATAATTAGCACACATATGGAACCTACTTTGTGGCATCTCTACTAAACTTTGACCATTCTTCCTGCTATTCCCTTGATCACACAGAAGACACTGATACTCTTGCAGATGACTGCCCAGTCAGCCCACCCTTTGCCTTTATGTTCGAGCATGTGTTTTAGAGAAGTGTGCCCTGGGATGTATCACTTGGCACCTTGACATGACCCATGCAAATTAATTCTACAGAAGAGTGTTACATTTGGTAGTAATTTATTCTGTCCTGGTTTGTGCTGGTTTATACAAAATACCTCATGAAGAAGTAGGTAGACTTCAGCAGCAATTAGATCAAAATTCTTATGCTGTAGCTTCTAGGGTATAATCAACACCGATGAAGCTTCTGAACAAATTTAGTTGCCAAGAGCCCTTAGGAATATGACTGTACAGAGAGTCTCAGTAAATCAACCCCACTTATGCAAGAAGTGTTGACTCAAGCAAGAGCTTTTCATCAGTTTCACCTGCTAGTCGACTGAGGAAAAAATGTAACTGGCAAAGGATGAAATAAGTCAAGAGGGCAAAGAGCAGACCACAACATATTCCCCAGTGGCAAATGAAGGCAAACTACATCTAAGACTTCAACATCTTAACAATCCCCTAAAACATTACAGAAAGGCAAGGGGTATTTGTTTGTTTGTTGTTTCTTTTGTACTGAAGATTCAACTTGGGGTCGAAGACATGCTAGCCAAAGGGTTCCACCACTGAGTTATACCACCGAGACACAAACACAAGAGTTTTGTATAGCTTCAAAGTCCAGGTTTGCAACACTCTAAAATAAATACAAGACTTTATTGTTTTCCATAAACATTTTTTCAACATCTTAATGCTATTCAAGTCTTTTGTGATAGTATTCTTCTATCTCTGTCTATATATTCCTGGCTATAAAATATATACAAGTATCTCTATTTTAGTGCTTGATGGATCATAAACTTTGGAGAAAATGAGTCCATAAGGTGTCACATTTCACAAGGGTTGTGGTAATGACTAAAGTAAGAAGTAGAAATAAATATACTTTGTAAAATTCTCTAACAGAAAGGTGTGTGTGTTTGAGGGTGTGTGTGTGAGAGAGAGAGAGAAAGAGAGAGAGAGAGAGAGAGAGAGAGGATGACACTGAACTCACGGTTCTCCTGTCTTCTCCTTGTGAGTACTTGAATGACAGAAGGATAAGATATGTCTCCCTTATGTAATCTCTAACACAGAGTTTCATGCTAATTGAGCAATTGAGCAGTAACTCTAGCCCGAGAAAAATAACTTTTCAGAACTAATTGGAAAGGACTTTTAAAAAAAGAATTCAAATTCAGCCATGCAGAATGGCCCACTAAATTTGCTAAAGGACCATCAAACCAAAATGTGGGATCAAGTAATCTAGAGAAAACTCTCAGCATCTATGGCTAACTACCAGAGGAGCTGAGAATCAGCTGTTTGCCTGATGTTCTGTGAGGCCAGAAGAAGGCATTGGTTCCCATGAGACTAGAGTCACAGACAGTTGTGAGCTTATGGGTGTACTGGGAGTTGGAAAAGAAGCCATTCTTCTTAACCATAGATCACTCTCTCTGGCTACAATCCTAGCATATTTAAATACAAAAATGTTAGTGTTTGGGGGGAATAGATAATGTAAATAGCAGAATAAATATATCAATAATACCTAAAAAAATCCTTACTCATGATGACGAACATTATATAATCCTAAACAAACTATAATCCTAAACAAACTATTTTATCTCAGTATTTTTTATTTTTATTTTATTTATTTATTTATTTATTTTTGTTTTTTCGAGACAGGGTTTCTCTGTGGCTTTGGAGTATCTCAGTATTTTTTGCCCAGTTCTGTGAATCTGTATAATTAATTACAATATTTAGGAGACTGAAACAGACCAACCTAGTTGCTCGGTGCATTCCAGACCAGCCTGAGATACAGAAAGACACTAATGCAAAAATCAAAGAACAAATGTTGACCAAGCAAACAAAGGACAAAACCCAACAAAGGGTGCCAAGAAAGAATAATTAAGTAGAGTTCACTTCATGGCCTGAGAACTGAGATGCAAAGGAGCCTGAACTCAAAGTTGTCTCCTGTACCTATGAATTCAAGGCTATTTCCCACTTTTTCTTTTATTGAGTTTAGTGTATTTACTTTTATGTTGAGGTCTTTGATCTACTTGGACCTGAGTTTTGTGCAGGGTGGTAAGTATGGATCTCTTTGTATTCTTCTACTTGTAGACATCCATCTTGACCAGCATGATTTACTGAAGATTTTGTCTTTCCCCCCTGCATATTTCTGGCTTCTTCACCAAAAATTCGGAGTCCATATGTGTGTAGATTTATGACTGGGTCTTCCATTAAATTTCATTGAACAATGTTTTTGCTTTTATGCTAATAGCATGTGGTTTTTATTATTGTAGTTCTATGGTCCAACTTAAAATTGGGAATGGTGAAAAAATTATCATTCAGGGTTGTTTTAGCTATCCTGGGTTTGTTTTGTTTTTCCATGAGTTGAGAATTGTCCTGTCGAGGTCTCTAAAGAATTGTGTTGGAATTTTGATGGGGATTGTGCGGAATTGCTGTTGGTAGGATGGCCATTGTTTCTATGTTAACACTCCTGATACATGAGCATGGTAAACCTTTTCATCTTATAACTGTTGCAGAAGTGTCTGTATAGCCAATCCACTGTGCTGACCTGTTCTTTTTCTAACTAAATACCACTACCTGCAAGAAGTAATCTGAAGGGTAATCAAATAAATGAAATTTGGCAAGTGGATGTGTTTCATTTTGAGGAACTTGGAAAATAAAAGAATATGAACCATACCATAGGTACATATTCAGGATTTCAATGGGCAACTGCTTTGAGTTCTGAATTTTAGCTATCCTGGGTTTGTTTTGTTTTTCCATGAGTTGAGAATTGTCCTGTCGAGGTCTCTTAAGAATAGGTATGGAGAAAGTAGACATCTTTGTCTTTTCCCTTGATTTAGTGGAATTACTTTGCAATTCTCTCCATTTAATTTGATGTTGGCTACAGTTGTAGGACTCAGCCAAGACAAATTTAACAGAGACCAAGTCTCAATAGTTTACCTTAAGACAATACCTGGTTCCAAGAAAGAACACAAACTGAAACTACCTGGTATCACCCAGGAACAAAGAAAATTCCTAACATTCCAACCACTGTAGATAGGATCACCTGCCAACACACACCCATTGCTTTTCACCAGGATGCCCATAGAGAAATGTCAGCCACTCAGGGGTCCTGAACCTTAGAAATCTCTCACCCCTACTTTGGTACTATAAAAATCCAACCCCAACTGAGTTTGGGCTCTCTGATCACTCCAATACACTGAATACACAGAGAGTCTGAGTTTGCAAAATTGTATAAGAATAAAGGCTTTTATTCAGGACATACAGGACATGGTTTCTATTTGGCTTTGGGAGGACTCTATCATCTGGACATAATATTAGCCTTGGTGTAAATTTATTATGTTGAGGTACATCCCTAGTATCCTTAATCTCTTAAAGACTTCTATCATGAAGGGGTGTTGTATTTTGTCAAAGGTCTTTCCTGCATCGAATGAGATGATCATATGGTTTTTGTCTTTGTTTATATGGTAGATTATATTTTTTTTTATTTTTCACATTTTGAACCACTCCTGTGTCTGTAGGATGATGCCTACTTGATCATATCTGTTAGCTCCAGTATTACTTTATTTAGTTTCTTTTTTCTTTCTAGATTAGCTGTCTATTGGCAAGAGTGAGGTATTGAAGACTCTCACTACCAGTGTGTGGGGGCCAATATGCCATTTAAGCTAGACTAGTGTCTCATTTACAAACTTGGGTGCCCTTGTGTTTAGTCCATAAGAATTGCAATACCATCTTGGTGGATTTTTCCTTTGATGAATAAACAGCATCGTTCCCTATCTTTTTTGAATAGTTTTGATTTGAAGTCTATTTTGTTAGATATTGAAATGGCTGTACCAGCTTGCTTCTTAGATTCATTTGTTTGGGATCTTTTTTCAACCCTTTTCTCTGAAGTAATTGCTAGCCTTGATGTTGAGTTGTTTCTTGTAAGCAACATAAGGATGGATCCTGTTTTTTAATCTATGCTGTTAGTCTGGCTACTTTTATTGGAGAATTGAGACCACTGATATTCCAAGATAGCAATGACCAATGATTGCTGATTTCTGTTATTTTATTGGTTTTGTTTGTTTATTTGTGCTGTTGGTCCCGTGCTGCTGCTGATGCTCCTGATGGTGGTGGTGGTGGTGATGGTGGTACTGTATGTATGTGTGTGTTTCCCTTCTTTTGATTTTGCTGGTGTAATATTATTTGCTTCCTGTGTTTGCATGGGTGTAGTTAACCTCACTGGGTTAAAGTTTTCCTTCTAGTGTCTTTCTGTAGGACTGGATTTGCAGATAGATATTGTATACATTTGGCTTTATCATGTAATATCTTATTTCCTCCCTCTATGGTGATTGAAGGTTTTGCTGGGTATACTAGTCTGGCTGGTATTTATGGTCTCTTAGAGACTGCAGCATATCGGTCCAGGCCCTTCTGGATCTTAGGGCCTCCATTGGAAAGTAATCCTAATAGGTCTGCATTTATGTTACTTTGTCTTTTTTCCTTAGAGTTTTTAATTCTTTCTTTGTGCTGTATGTTTAGTTTTTTTTTTTTTTTTATGTGGCAAAGGAACTCTTTTTTTCTGGTTCCATCTGTTTGATGTTCTTTAAGCTTCTTGTACCTTTAAAGGCATCTTCTTCGGATATTTTTTCTACAATTTTGCTAAAATATTTTCTGTACCTTTGAGCTGGGATACTTTTCCTTCTTCTATTCCTGTCATTCTTAGGTTTGATCTTTACATAGTATCACAGATTTCCTAGATGTTTTGTGTCAGGAATTTTTTTATGTAACATTTTCTTTGACTGATGTATCTATTTCTTTTAACATATCTTCAGTACCTGAGATTCTCTCTTATATTGTGATGATAAAGATTGTTTCTGCAGTTTGTGTTCAAATTCTTAAATTTGTCATTTCCAGGGTTGGCTGAGTTTATGTTTTCCTTTTTGCTTCAATTTCTATCTTCAGGTCTTAAATAGTTCTTTTTTGTTGTTTGTTTTGTTTTGCTTCCTTCAATTATTTGTTTTCTGTGTTTTCTTGACTTTCTTTAAGGAATTTATTCATTTACTCTTTAAGGACCTCTATCATCTTTATATAATTAGTTTTAAAGTCCTTCTTGTGATTAAGCTATATTAAAAAATTCGGGGTCTAAAGTGGTAGAATAGCTGGGCTTTAGGAAAGATATCCTTCTCTGACTTGTTATTGTGTTTTTATGCTGGTGTCTAGGCATCTTGGGTTAGGATGATTATAGGTTTAGGTGCTGACATCTGGGTTTGTCTTCATTGGGTAGGTGTTTTATTCATTCGTTTCTGTCTCCTTTCTGGATTTTTGGAGACTGTGATGGATTTGTGTTCCCTGTCTTCCTGGCCTGCTCAGGTGGTATGTTCACAATATTAATGCTGAGATTTGTTAGAGAAAAACTAATTCCACCATTTTGAGATGAATTTGAAGTAAGTTTTATTTAAATATCAAATATTGACCAAGATGAACTTTGGTCAGGAACACTCCCTGGAATATCCCAGCTGAGTGACCCTGGAACTCATATTGTAGGGGCTTTATGAACAAAACCATTTAGCCACTGTACTTTCCCATGAAACTTTATTGTTATTATTCAAGAACTACAAATCCAAGCATCCCAGGAATATACTTTGCTCTAGGGTAAGAGATGCTTACAACTACAGATTCTATCATTCCATGAAGTTTCCTGGTCCTAGGGAAGATGGGGCTAACAGGTTAATTTTGGATATTACTATAGGGGCTGCCTTCTGGCACTGGAGGCTAGAATACTGGGATGAGTGTAGGCTGACTTTTCTGTCCTGCCAGCCAGCTCCCAAATAATCACACAGAGACTTATTATTATTTGTAAATGCTTAGCTGATAGTTTAGACTTGTTATTTACTAGCTCTTTCAACTTAAATTAACCCAAATTTCATATCTATGTTCTACCCATATGATGGTACCTTTTTTTCAGCATGGCATATTCATCTTTTTCTTCTTCATTTGGTTGGTGTCTCTGCCCTTCTTTCCAGCATTCTTTCAGTCTGGCTTTCCCACCTAACCCCTTCCTGCCTAGCTATAGGCCAGTTAGCTCTTTATTAAACCAATCAAAGCAACAACACATCTTCACAGTGTACTAAAAGATTGTTCCACAACAGTTGAGTTAAATGGAAGGAAGAAAGGGGGAAAGGTCTTCATGATCCTTTAGGGTTGGGATCAAAGAGGAAAGGGCAATTGCAGTAGATTTTCTACCACAGAGATTGGAATGAGACTAGATTGTTATATCTTAGAAACAGTAGGGGAGGTGTAGGCCCTCTCCAGCCTACTTGTTACCCTTGGATAAGTGACCCTTGGGTTAATAAAGGGTGCCTGGTAGGGTTAGGGTCTAGCACAAAGCAATGCATGGGGGAAGAGAGGCTAGATGTGGATGGCCTGTGGGATCCACAGGAGACATGGGTAGAGGATGGACTGTGGGCCTGGAACAGGAAGGCTGCAGCTGGTGTTACAGTGTTGGGGATGACACTGGGGGATTGATTGACACTGGAGAAGAGAGAAGGGTGGTGAGGGTCTTCATTTAGGTTGCCTCTTTTCCTGTTCTGCTCAGCTGGTGTGCTCCAGTGAATGCCTGCTGGTTTTAGAGACTGGGTTACTGGGATGAATTGGGGAAGGAAGGTTAGGGGGAGAAGATCTTTGTGATCCGTTGGGACTGAATGGGAAATGGAGACCACAGCAGGTTTCCTGCTACAAAGCTGAGGATGAGGCAAGAAAGATTGGATCTTAGGAGCAATAGAAGAGGTGTGGGTCCACCTTCAGCCAGCTGACCTCTTTCTCCTTAACATGACTTTACTATTCTTAAAAGTTCAATAATAGTTACTGTAGAATTATACATTTTCTATATGGCACTCTACAGGAAACTCTTTTGCCTATCTTTCAGTTGAAGATACCCATACAGAGGATGAAAGAAAATGTTCTGCCCTAGTGTGGTACATATGACTTTGTGAGCAAGAAATCATTTTAGTAAGTTTTGCAGTTTGGGGCACAGTATGTCATGTATGGGATTAGAAGGTGGTTGGGAGAAGGAAAATTACTTGCATGGGCCTGGAAGATGACAAGACTTTGCACTACACTGTGCCAACCACACTGGGATAGTACTAACTTTTGTCCAGAGAGGCCTTATCATACAACAAAAGTATATGCTCTTCTGTGTTCATAGCAGCATTGTTTGTAATAGCCAGAACCTGGAAACAACCTAGATGCCCTTCAATGGAAGAATGGATGAAGAAAGTATGGAATGTATACATATTAGAGTACTACTCAGCAGTAAAAAACAAGGACTTCTTGAATTTTGCATACAAATGGATGGAAATAGAAAACACTATCCTGAGTGAGGTAAGCCAGACCCAAAAAGAGGAACATGGGATGGACTCACTCATATTTGGTTTCTAGCCATAAACAAAAAACATTGAGCCTATAATTAGTGATCCTAGAGAAGCTAAATAAGGAGAACCCAAAGAAAAACATATAGGCATCCTCCTGAATATTAACCTTCATCAGGTGATGAAAGGAGACAGAGACCTGTTGAAATAGGAAGCGGCAGGGCTGCGTCCCCAACACCCCGGCCGCTTGGCTAGCTCACGCCCGAAATAACAACACACAAACTATATTCATTTAAGAACTGCTTGGCCCGGCTAGTTCCAGCTTCTTATTGGCTAGCTCTTACATATTGTTCTAACCCATTTCTAATAATGTGTGTAAGCACCCCAAGGTGCACTTACCGGGAAGATTCTAACCTATGTCCATGTTGGTTCAGAGCTTCCTGGGAGAGTGGAGCCTGGCATCTCTGCTCCAGAGAGCAGAGCTGTCAAGTCCGGGAGCAGAGCAGAGTCTGACCTTACTTCTTCCGCCCAGCATCCTATTCTGTTTACTCCTCCCACCAATGTTCTAACCTATCAGGGCCAGCCAAGCAGTTTCTTAATTGCTCAGTGACCTTCCTCCATCAGAGACCCACATTGGAGCACCGGACAGAAATCTCAAGGTCCAAATCAGGAGCAGAAGGAGAGAGAGCACGAGCAAGGAACTCGGAACCACGAGGGGGTGCACCCACACACTGAGACACTGGGGATGTTCTATCGGGAACTCACCAACACCAGCTGGCCTGGGTCTGAAAAAGCCTAGGATAAAACCGGACTCACTGAACATAGTGAACAGTGAGGACTACTGAGAACTCAAGAACAATGGCAATGGGTTTTTGATCCTACTGCATGTACTGGCTTTGTGGGAGCCTAGGCAGTTTGGATACTCACCTTACTAGACCTGGATGGAGGTGGGTGGTCCTTGGACTTCCCACAGGGCAGGGAACCCTGATAGCTCTTTGGGCTGACAAGGGAGGGAGACTTGATTGGGGGAGGGGGAGAGAAATGGGAGGCGGTGGCAGGGAAGAGACAGACATCTTTAATAAATAAATAAACGGGAAAAAAGTTTAAAAAAAAAAGAAGTGGAAACCTACTACTATAGAGGCTTCCTTCTATACCCACACATAAAAATTCAGCTATCAACATAGTAGTAGACCTCCCACCACCAACATACACACACATACACGACAACACAGGTTAACAAATAAAAAGCCCAGTCCCAGGAATAGGTTACTTCTTATGGACTTGTTGGTCACAGAAGTCCCAAAGATCCTTTAACATTATACAGGACAAGCCTCCCTATTGTCCTTTAGAACTTGAGTGTTAAGACCCTATTGCTAAAGACACTGCAAACTTGAGTCACAGAGCATGGAGAAACCAAGATGGTACTGATCTGGCAACTTCTTACCCACTGGCTATCTTTCTTAGCAGTGGAAGATACTATGCATGCTATTGGAAGATAAACATCAGCATCAGTCATTCCCAGCTGTGACCCCTGCAAGACACAAGACACAAGATGGCCTGGCAAGGCGTGCCCACTTGTTCAGTAGTGACCTGAACGGAATGGAAATAACTGAACACTTTCTGATTGGATTTAAACCCTTTTCCATAACATTAAACCCTTATGTGGCACCGTTACTAGGCTGAGAACTTAGAGTTAGACAGGTCATAAATGTTATGGTATAACTAATCACTATTATTCTGCTAAATCAACATGCTATTAAAAAAAACTCCCAATAACTTACTGTTATAGATTAGGATACCCCTAAACTCTCATCAGAGAAGCTTCTATTTGAAGTAGAAGGTAAACACAGACACCCACAATTGGTTTTGATGCAGAGAATAAGAGATTGAAGAATGTTCAGCCCTTACTGGGACATTTATACTGAACCCCTCCTCCCAAGTCTCAGGGCTCATTGCAGAAGAGGAGGCTAAAAAGGTGTAAGAGCCAGAGGTTGTAAATGACTAAAAAAACAGTGTCACCTGGACACAGCAAGACAGATGCACATGTGAGCTCACAGCAGGTGTGACAGCCTGCACAGACTGATCTAAGCCAAAGCCAGACCAAACCTCAGTATGGAAAGAGCAGTTAGGTACAAAGTTCCACCCTTAGCTGAGGAGGCAATTGTTAAGTACTGGGAAAGGAAGCATCAATTTTCCCCAGGTGTGTAGCCCCCTGGTAAGCTGACACCACTCTAGTGGAAAAGCACAGTTCCAAGACTGTTGTGGAAGCAAAAATTGCCCTTGATGTGTAGGCAAAGGGGACACAAAGTTGGGTGGGAGGGGAAGCGTGTGGATCTATGAAGAGTTAGATGAGGGGAGAATGAGTACCATCCAAACTCATTGTACCAAATTCTCAAACATAAAAAGACGTGGAAAATAGAGCAGGCAATAGATCTCGTGATACCCTGCATGGTTAGCCGTAATATAGGCCTGGATTTACTTCCTCACCCCACCGAAAAAGAAAATCGACAAAACAAAGAAATAAAATTGTCTCATATGTGAAATGCTATGTTTGAAAGTATGGCTAAGATAATAAAAAGACCCATACACTTTATGTTATGATTTTATGCTTTTTAAGTATTTCCTTGTCCTCAGAAATGGTATTATTATGACATCGCTCTGCACAATGCCTTCCATGGTAAGCAGTTTCCTAAACAGTAGGGTGAGAGTTCCTACGACTAGCTTGCTCACGTAATAAGAGAAATGATCTTGTTTAAACAATCCAGCTAGGCCTGGAATCTTGTGTACTTAGCGCATCCCTGTTCCTCTCCCTGTCATCATCTTTTCTATGCTTGCTTTTCTATGAGACTGTATCATTAGGATAGAAACTCCATCTAACGCTTCTCCTTATCCCTGATGTCTAACAGTTTCTGGCACACAGTAGATGTTCAAAAGCTGCCTGTTAAACGAATCAGTGTGTAAATGTTCCCTGCTTAAAACAAAATCAAGATGGCTCTAATGGGGATTTAGTAGAGCAGCCTAATAAAAGTCAGGCAGCATTCAGAAACCATTCTGATAATTGCTTCAGGAAATGGGTCTGTACTAGTTTTAGAATAATAATTGGATTGCAGTCTTATCCAACCTGCTTATAATTTCATTACTTTAAATGGAAGAGACTTCTCTGGCTCTTTCTTATTGATAAATCTGGTTAATGTGGAATGACCATGGCGCAGATTGATGGGAATCATACCACAATCATGGTTTTAAGTATGCTTTTGGTCACTGTAAGGTTAATTTTAATTTCCAACCCTACACAATCTATAATCACTTGGAAAAGGGGTATCAATGAAGTATTGTCTAGATTAGCTTGACCTGTGTTCTCTATGTCAATACGGAATTGTCTTGATCAAGTTAATTAGGATAAGAAGCCCCACCCATTGCTGGCAGCACTATTACCTGGGCAGGGGATCCTGGGGTGGTGGAAAAAGCCAGCTAATCACTAACACACATACATTAATATAATTCTACATGTTGCTAACTATGGGTGCGACATGAGTGCCCACGTTCCTGTGGCATGGACTTTCCTGCTATGATTGAAGTTCCCTGGAGTTGTGAACTGGAAGTTACTTTTGCCATGGTGTTTTATTATAGCAACAGAAAATGGAGTAATAAAAAAGAAAACCTTTGCAACTTTTGAGTCTTGTTTCAAGTCCTGGGTTCAGTCTCCAGTACCACAGACATACAGACTGAGCATTGTTTTCCATTTTTCTAGTGGCTAGTAACAAACCAGCAAAGGGAAGCCGTGAGAGCCATTGCCTGTCTCTCTGCTAAGCCTTCGATCTTGACTTTTGTACAGGTTGGGGGCCTGAAGGAACTTCTGGGGTGTAGTGAAGTGGCTTGGTGGATATAGAATTTGCTTTCTCAGATGTCACAAATTTATCTCTTGATATAGAGCTCTGAAATCTGCCGGGGCAGTTAGATCACCTTCCAAACAGTCTGTAAGTGTGACCATGATGGTAATAGTTAGAAGCTGAAGGGTTCCCCACAGGCTTGCCTTTTAAATATTTGCTCCCAGTTGGTGGTGCTGCATTTGCAGCCTTCAGGAGGTGGGGCCTGGTGCAGACCATCAAGAGCAAGCCTTTGAAGAGAATACCCACCTGTAGGCCTCAACTATACTGCTGGCTTCCTGGAGTGCATTTATGGGAGACACCACCTCCTCGTTCTCATTCTGCCCAGACCGAACTGCTCCTGCCGCATGTATTCATCACTTGATGGAGTCAAACCTCTCTTCAAAATATAGTATTGCTTTGCTGGGCTGAGACCCTAGGGATTCATAGAGGTATGTTTCTAAAGAATCACATTCCCTATAATATTTGATAAAAAAGTACTTTGTTGGGCTGAATCCACTAATCTCGTTGTAGCCAAAATGTAGTGTTAGTTGTGCCCCTAAGAGCAGAGATGCTCAACTTTCAGCCTCAGAGATCACACCTGCTCAACTTCCAGCTTCAGGGAGCAGAAATGCTCAACTTCCAACCTCAGAGAGCAGAGATGCTCAACGTTCATCCCCAGAGAGCAGAGACGCTCAACTCCCAGCCTCACAGCTGAGCGCAGCAAGAGGCACTTCAGGCAACAAGCATCTGGTTTTTAGAGATGAAGCAAAATAATCCACAGACTTTTAAATTTCTTCCCAAATATTATCTGATTAGGTTAATTGAACTTGGTATCATTAACTGAAAAAAGAAAATGTGTGTTGTAATATCTGGGAATATTGATTATGTAATCATGTTTGAGGCTTATAATGCGACTTCCTCTGCTGCTCCCTCTTAGAACCTCAGTTTTCCTGTAAAGGGAAAAAATTGAATTGTCGGTTTGGGATAGCTAGGATAAAAATGAGATAATAGTACTAGCACCATGTCTAATCTAACAGTCACTCGATACACTTACATACACTTATAGAAATTAAGTAGTTAAATTTTAATAGCTAATGGACACTCTCGATATACCAACGTAAAATCTCTGAGATTTTTTCAAGTTTCCCCTCGCTCATTTCATGTGGGAATGTTGCTCTGCATATGTGAAGGAACGCATGTGTAAATGCATGTGGAGACCAAGGTTGACACTGAGAATCTGCCTCCATCACTCTTCACCTCACCCACTGAGTCAATTCAAATGAGTCCAGAGCTTCCCCACACAGGGTACGCTGCATGGCCTGCTCCAGGGCTCCCCGTTTCTGTCTTCAAAGTGTTGACGAGTAAGCCACTGTGTCCACCTGGCATTTACTTAGGTTCTGGAGAACTGAACACTGGTCCTCACATTTGCACGGCAAGTGCTTCACCCACGGAGCTAGTTCCCAGGTCCTATTTCCTCTATTTCTGATTACAAGTTTGACGCAACAAATGTCATTTCTCTGTGTAATCAAGCTAAGCAGAAAGTATACAACCGAAACCTAATTTTCATACTTTTGAATAAAAATCTGAGAAAGTCACAGAAGTCTTCCAAATGTTATTTCCTTTAACAATTAAGTGAGGGTGACAGCATTGATCTTATAACACAGTCGGAAATCCTAACTGAAGCACATCTGAAGGTCATTATAAATATTTACTGGTGGATAGGTCTTTAAATGAATGCAAAAATTTGGATATATATATATATACATATACATACATTTGCATATGTATACCATTTGATTCTTTTAGCTTTTAAATAAATTTTGTTCAGCTTAGCATACACACCTATAATGAGATTTAGAGAGTATAATGTATTTACTTGAAACAAATAGGTACTGTGGACTTCTTACTCATAAATACTTGGCAAGCTCACTAAATACATTGATTTACCCAACAGATAACTATTGACTGTCTACTACATGATAGGAATGATTAAGGAGCTGGAGCCTGGCTAGTGAACAGGACTCAAGGGTTTCACTTAATAGCTAAAGTAGAAGGCAACATATAAGGAACAACAAAACCACAAATCATATTATATTTTTGAAGGGAGTAAATATATAAAACTTAAAATACAGGATCTAGAGGTATGACTCAGCAGTTAAGAATAATGATTGCTCTTCCAGAGGGCTGGGGTTTGAGTCCCAAGAACCACATGGCAACTAAGAACCACCTATAATTCTAGTTCCAAAGTATTTGATGCCCTCTTCTGGCCTCCTCAGACACTGTACAGAAATATACACAGGTAAAACACCATATACATAAAATAAACAAATCATTTAAAAAGTCAAATAAAATAAAAATCTAAATGCAGTAAGGGTAATAATGATAAGAAGGAGACTGTAGGGATATACTGTATTTCAAATAAGTGATTGGTGAGGATTCTGTGGGAAGGTAATATATGGACAATAGCTTAAAGAAAGACAGGATGCTGACCGTGATGGAATCTGTGCTATGTGTATCTCAGACAGAGGTTACAGCAAGCCAAACTCTGAGGCAAGAGGGCACCTGGCAATGCCAAAAGAGGTCAAAAGCTTGAGAAACATGGGAGAGATCTGTGGGTCACATGGCAAGTCCTATGTCTTCCAGCCCG
Source organism: Alexandromys fortis (assembly GCF_014885135.2). Classification (NCBI taxonomy): domain Eukaryota; kingdom Metazoa; phylum Chordata; class Mammalia; order Rodentia; family Cricetidae; genus Alexandromys; species Alexandromys fortis. The sequence goes on from NW_026067923.1 coordinate 6,754,736, forward strand.
ATGTCGCTATGTCAACACTACAGAGCAAAAGAAGTCCCCAGTAGGGTTTGGAGCATGGGTGTGCTCTGCTCACACTTTCTTTAGAGCTCCTCCTCTGCAGACTATGTTGAGAATAATATGACCCAGGGCAAAAAGGCAGACACAAGGATTAGTGGGCACTTACCCTGTTTAGAGTTTTGTCAACGTGACACAAGAGTCACTTGAGAAGAAAGAATTTTAGTTGATAATTTCTCCTACAGAATTGGCCTGGGAGAAAGTCTTTAGGGCATCTGCTTGATTTATGATTGATGTATACGGGCCCAGATCATGGTGAGAGGTCCCAGCCCTGGGCAGGTGGTCCTGGATGGTATAAGAAAGTAGGATGAGCAAGCTATAGGGAGTAATCCACCAAGCGCTGTTCCTCCATGGCTTCTGCATCAATTCCTGCTTCAAGGTTCCTGCCTTGAGTTTCTGCCATGGCTTCTCTCAGTGATGGCTTGTGATATGGAAATATAAGCAAAATAAAGCCTAACCTCCCCAAGCTGTTTATGGTTGTGGTGTTTTCTCACAGTGATAGAGACCCTAATAAGACAGCACTTAAGCAGTCTTCCAGGTAGTAATGATGAAGATTTGAAGCCAGCTGCTGGCAATATTAGCAACAGCAATACTGGGATCCCCAGGTCCTTTTTCAAATAAGTGTTTCCAGAGCCATTCTCTCTTCTTTTCCTCCCAAACACATCACCGCAATGTGCTTACGAGATGGAAGACACGCCTTTTTCTACTGGGTATTTTCCCAATAGCATGTGCTTATAACATCGTTTTTCTAACTCCAAACTTGCCTCTGTTAGATTTTCTTTGCATGTGGCTACCATCTCCTTCATGGCTTTGTCCCTTTCTGCAGCACAACTTCTCAAAAGTACTCACAATTACTAATAATAGCATGAAAACCTGCCCAAAAGAATCCTTTACCCCAGACACCAGGTGTCCTCTTGAAATCATCAGTACTGCTGGACCCAGGGATCCATGTTTAGCAGCCCTGTCTAACTTGACTACTGTTTGCTTCTTTCCTGGAGTGTGTTGCTCACTCATTTCTATGGAAAATGGCCTCTTCTGGAATTTTCTTCCCTCTTCATTATTTCTCCAAGTCAAAGCCAAAATTCCTTCCTTGGTTTTTGATATCATCTAAGTCCCTGCCACCCACAGAAGCCCTCAGCCTTTCTGACAGAAGTTCCAGGGAAAATGCCCTGCTTAGAGCTCAACTCAAGGAATAGTCTCTCTCTTAGGAACTGGTCGTGTAGATGGGAATACAAACAGACTGTGCTCTCAAAGGGGACCATGGATCCCCTTTCTCTTTGAAGTAGTTTGAGATGTAATCCCACAGCTGCTATCCGCCACTTTCCCCAGCACTGACCCAACGCAGGACCGTGATGCTGAGCCTCTAGGAGCAGAAGATGTAAACGTTCATCAGTCACCTGCCTCACGTGCTTTGCTGTAGTGACATGAGCCTGACTAATAGAGTGTACGTCTAAAAATACCCGTGCACATATACACAAGTTCTGTATTATCCAGAAACACCCATGTAATGGAGAGGTGCCCTGCCTGTCTCTTCTTTAAGGAGCTGATTAAATGGTTCACAATAGAGCAGGGTGCTATTTGCTCTCATCCTCAATTTTCCCGATGATTCACCTAGAATATGGCTATCTGGAAACAGCTAAAATTAACAGAACAATTTAGAAAACCCACTGAGCTAAAGTTGCACTGTCGAGGCTAAAAAGAGGCAGGAAGATGGGTGACTCAGGGGAGTCTTAATGGGGTTTTAAGCCTTTCGTGTTTGTGCTTCCTCCATTTATGGATGAGGTGCTGTTCTCGTGGATGCTGTCAAAGTGCTTTTCTGGACAACTCATTACTTCAAAGTGGGGAAGCAGAGAGCAGCTGTGGCGTGTTGGGAAGGAGTTAGGACAAGGAGCCAAATTTCCAGCTTGCAGTTTCTGGGGTTTCTAGGGACAGCTTCGGTGACATGGAGCCAGGACAACATTTGCTATGCCTTTCTTCACCCCAAAGGCTCCACAGAAGCCAGGCAAGCTCCTCATTTAAATTACCCTTAAGTGCTATAAAGGAAGGTTTGAGACTCCATCGGCCCAAGATGATATGGAAAGGGGCCTGCGGATGCAATCCAGTGATTATAATCTCCAGAGCATAGATCCCCCAGAGGCACCTGTGGAACACTCGTCAGATTCAGACACAAGAACCTTCCCGGATGAAAACTTGTATGAGTGGTGACCAACACCTTTGAAGACCTCTTCACTTCTTATCACAGGTTTTAGGGTGCCCCAATATTTTGAGCAGCCCCACTGTGCAAATATCTGGACAGAGATATTGTCCTAAGGGAGAAACTCCCAGGAACCAACCAACCTAAGATTTACACTTAGCTCTTCTGTCTCCCAGAATCTTCTAGAAAAGTGGGTGGTGGGTGGGCCATTTAGTGAACGATGTTCCTGAATCAGTCTTGTTAGTATGGGAAACAAATTCTTCCTTCAATTCAAAATAATGATGTAAGTGAGCTTTGTAGCCAAGAAAAACAAAAGCAAGTAAATTTTGAGGAGGTTTCAGATAAATTGAGGACCTATATGTAAGCATACACTCCCTCAATAGTGTTCTCTCCAAGAAGATGAGCTAGACACATAGGATGATCCCTCTCCCTCTTCCCCCTTCATTCATTACTGGCAATTGAATCTAGGGCTTTTGGACCTAAGGATTTTCCATAAATACCTTCTAAAGGATCATGCACCTCCCAATAGTACCAGAATGAGGACTGAGCATTTGACATATAGAATTTCATCCAAAGTGAAGGCCCACAGCTACAGCAATTACTTGTATATTGCTTACTGTGACCACAATATCTAATAGAAGCAACTTAAGGGAATAATGATTCCTTTGGATTTTGGTTCATCATTGTGAACAGCTCAGCTCACCTTAGGGGAGCGTGTAGCAAGCGGTCCACCATCGTGGAAGCCAAGAGTGAACGCTGAATCAGGGACCAGAATACAAGTTTGAAAGCCAATTTCTGCCCACCGGAAATTCTTCTCCACATCCTAAACCTGCCACAATCTTGTAAAGTAGGCTTATCAGCTGGGTATCAGCTACTGAAAACATGTGTCTATGAAAGATATTTCAGGTTAAACTTGTAACAACATCATATACACCCACCTGCACACGTGTTGGCACATGCAAACAGTGGGATCTATGCTTGCGTGCATGCACACACATATAGTGTGTGCAGCAGTGGTCAGTGCCGAAGGCACACACCAACTTTTCTTGGTTCACGCCTACCTTTTCTGTGGGACATTCTTTCTTCCAAGTCAATTAAGGATCATCTGCGTTGACTGCTTACACAACTTACATTCCACAAGGCTGATTCATTTTCTTCTTGGTTCGGTTTTCCATTCCTGCTGAAATGAGGAAGAGCTGTACCCTTTCAATGTCTAGACGTGACTTACTGTAGACAAGAAAGGGTTACTCCTTAGATCTCTCCCAGCACACTCAATGTGGATAAATCCTGCCTCACTGCTTCATTAGCTGAAACATCAGCCTGGCCCTGTTCAGGAGATTTTATCGTTTTTCGATGAAGAAGTCTATTTTGTAACCTGTTATTAAGCCTAACATTTTCCCTGCATTATGATCACAAAGCATCGTGTTTGCCTCTCCTCACCCCCACACTATTCTGCCTTTGGTGCAGTTTGAACAATAAAACAGTGGTTTCACCTCCTAAGAATTCAGAACTAGATCTCTCCTGTCAAGAGTCACATTCCACTAAAAGTAGAGAGGAGTGTCCTGGTGTCATTCTCCAAGGAATATACCCACTGGTCAGTCTGTTTTTCAGAAAGCTAAATAAGTCTCTCCAACTGGATATAGAATAGTCTATACAGATAAGATGGGGTCTTAAGAAGACCACACATGTTTGATATATCTTTGTATGTACTACCGATGTCTTCACTGTGGGTTGTTTTTTTAAGTACATAAATGAATGGTAGAATACATGGAGACAGCCAAACTTTCAGTGAGCTACAAAGACAGAAAAAGAAATTTGTGAAGAGAACAATTTCTTGCCTTAGTGAGAATTGGTTTTCTCAACTGGGTACTATTGATTATCTGGTCCAAGAAGATGTATTGAGCAGCATCATTTCACAGCATCAGGCTCTGGCTTCTAGCCACCAGGTGACAATATCGATAACCAAATATGCCAGGGGCACTGAAAAAATGTTTCTAAGTGGTAACACTGAGGAAAAAAAAAACCGAAGTAGGGTAAAATTACCCCTTCCCAAGAACCACTGGGTCAGAAAAATTAATTTCCTTCTAATTGTAGAGACTGATAAAAATTAGAATTCTTTTAACATCTGGAGATATGATGTAAAATGTGCAGGACCATGCTGCAAATAACAGTCTATGGTTAAGGAACTTTAGTTCCCCAAATAATTTAATCTGCATCACACAGAAGAGTCCAGATTGTATAAAAGCACATGATGAACTGTATTTCGTTCCTTGCAATTATTCTTCTAATCAAAATGAGCCAAGTCTAGAGAGGAATGGCACAAACACCGAGGCTCAGCATCAATGTAAGCAAGTTCTGGGCTCCGCAATACAGCACAGCATCTTCTGAAGTTTGGGTCTTGAATCTCCCCTACCCCATGTGTTAAAGACATGATCCTTTTAGTAGTCCAACTGACTACTGAAACAATATAGATGGTTTATGTAGCACTTGGTTGCTTCTCAGAGGCTGAGGGTGGACTCTCATTGCTGAAGACACAACACACTTAGGACATATGAGTTGCAGACTCAAGTTGGATCCTGATAGAAGGCCTCTTTTCTATTGTCTATAATTCCAGAAAATATTATGTAAGCTGCCCATGGAGGAAAGCAATTAACAGCCTGACTAAGCAGAACAAGCTATGAACCAGGGCAATTACCATCACGGCAAGTTATGCATAAAGGTGCAAAAAATGTTCCCATGTTGGTGGCGAGCAACAGTTATCTATTTGGACAGGAGGGAAATCATACCTGGTACTACAAACCTAGCCAGCTTCCCAGTTAAATTATGGACCTTAGAAAAGAGTCTACTGCCACCATATTGTTAGAACATCATAATTCCTTACTTTAGTCTAGCTCTTCCTTATACCCACAGGGAATTGCAATTACCATCTCTCATTAAAGTGGCTTCTGTTTATGACAAATGAAGACCATCACAGGAAATCACAACAAGATGCAACACAGAGACCAACAGAGTGTGCAGAACCCAGCCCTAATGGATACATCTATATCACAGCTACTGGAGGAGGATTAAAGTTTTAAGAGCCAGAAAATTAGGAAATCTGCTGTGAAATAGTCTCTCCTAGAAATGGATGCATAAGCAAGGTCAGAACAATAGCAATAGCAGTGCACATGCTAATGTGGAAGAGGGAAGTAGTTTGGGGTTCCACCCTTAGGCAAAGAACTACAGGCTACTACTACGTAGGGACCAGAGGAAGCTCTGGGTGAGTGAAGTCCTGAGTGTATGTGCAGTTGGACATGGCAAAGTTGAGGGATCTAAGACCAATTCTACCATGAAAAATTGACACAGCCTTTCCCATACAAGCCAGGCTCAAGAGGAATGAATGGCAAGGCTTTCCTTGGGCGTCCCAGTATGGGTTTTATGGATGATTAACCAATGTATGCAAAGATTAGCCACTTGAGCTTTTTCCTCACAGACGTTCACAGCCTAAGCACCTGTTCTCCTATAGACACCTCCCATCTACTCACTAACCCCTCCCCCCCTGTACTGTACATAATAAAGGATCTGAGGTCCAGGCTGCAACAGTAGCAGTAGCAATAAAGAACATCACTAACCCAGCTTCGCTGTATATGCCTGTCCTTTCTTCATTCCATTGTCACCTTAGGCAGGGTTTCAGGACCCCAGTCATGCAGGACACAATGTGATTGATTACTAGAAGAAAGAGGATTAGCCTTTCATAAGGATAACTCCCTTATCGATTGTCCAGTGCAGAGTAGGCAACCTTGAAATCATATACATACAGACAACAAAAACAAACTCAGCAGGTGTGTGTGTGTGTGTGTGTGTGTGTGCATACACACACATATATATGTAACCGATACAGTTAAAGAAAAAGAGCCTATCAACTTGAGAGTGTGGAGGAATTTGAGGTAGGGAGGAGGGGGAGGGAGGAAAGGAAGAATGGGGGAAGAAAGGTATCTGGGAAGGACTGGAGGGAGAAAAGGGAGGGGAAAGTGATGCAATTTTCTTTCAATTAAAAAGGTTTAAAAAATAAAACCAATTATATATAATATATAATAATTTAAATGTTTATATATAATTGGCTTTACTTTTAAACTTTTTAATGTATGTGTTTTACACACACACACACACACTCATATTCATGGTAATTCAAGCAGTACTGCTGCAAAGTTGCTGAAATGAAAAGTCAACCCCAATGAACAATCTTTAAATTTGGGGGAATCATGCCTTTGAAAGGAATCACGAGGGTCTTGATCTCTTTGTTGCTGTGTTCTGCTTCCCGCCCATGAGATGAGGAGCCTTGTCTTTCCACAAGCTCCTGCTGTGGTGAGTTGCCTTAGTACAGGTCCCAAAGCTCAGGTCAATTGCTCCTGGACTGAGGCAAAATAAAGGTTATCTCTTTATAAAGTGATTGCTTCAGGCTTTTTTTGTTGTTGTTATAATGATGGAAGCACTGTGAAAAGGGTTCCTATAGATAAATAAATATACTGTACTACTTGTTTTAAAATCTTTCAGTGTGGCTCTTATGTTACATGTTCAGACAACACAAATAATATAAAAATTAAGGGGCAGGAGGAAACTTTGGCAATATTATGGATATATCTATAGCCTCATGATGGTGATAACTTCACACATACATTCACTAAGTCATATATACCAATGTACAGCTTTTATACGTGATAGTATAATTCAATAACAGGTTTAAAAGGAAAAATGCTTGTTCCATGCATTTGAACATTTTACTGAAGGTATAAGACAATGAGTCAAGAAAACTACAAAAAAGAAACTAGAGTACAAAGGAATAAATAAAATGAAAAAAAAATCAAAGTTAAATACATAAAATACTCATAGAAAAAGTATTATGTGTAGTTTTGTGTCACTTGGCAGCATTTGTGTAACTGAGCCATTGATGTGTTCTGTGAGGATAACATGGTTGAAACGGAAAGTGGACCCAGGGACAAAGGCTATCTCTGTCTTTACATGCTCTTAAACTCAGTCAGTAGACAGTGCTCGGCTTGAGACCCACACCCAAATGTCAGCTGGGTGGATGATGGGAAAAGAATGGATGATTATGGATTCTCTTTTTCAAGTTTATATCTAAGCTCTAAAAAATAAAATTCTTTCTATGTTTTTGAAGATTATTATAAAGTGAAATGTGAAGGTTTTTTTTTTATAAGAATTTAGTTTTCTTCTACTGTATGAAATTTGTCTCAGGTTTCTTCTGCAGTTGGTTAGTTATCCCTTAACCAACCTTTGTGTAATGGAAGAAGAAAAACTGCTTGGGCAACTATAGGACCTGCATGGTATTCTAAGTCTGTGTAGATCTGTTTTCTGAATGCTAAGATACATGAATAAATTTGTTCATTTAAAAAATTCTAATGTAATTTACAAATGATTTCCCTGCAAGAATTTAAATCCAAAGAAATTAAACAAGTTCATAAATATACATGACATATGACACTGTTGCTGATGAATTATGTTTGCACTACATGAAATTGTTTTTGAAGGACAAAAATTTGCTCAATATGGCAATTTTATGCAGTTCAGTTCAAAATAAAAGACACACAAAGAGGGGGTGGAAACTGCCTCTGAAGAATCAAGCAGGTGCCAGCTCCTGTCCTCAAGACAAAGGAGTTCAAGTCCACTGGTTTTTTATTGTTGCCATTTCCTTCTTTTGTTTCAACACTGAAGATGAAATTCTGAGCTTGTGGATGCTTTGCAAGTTGCACCCTGAGTTCTTGGTGTAGTAAACAGGATATCATTGTGTAGCCTTGACCGGCCTCAAATTTGCCATCCTTTTGTCTGCCTCCTAAATGCTGGGATTGCAAAATACCCAGGCCAAGTGATCTTCTACAGCTTTCACAGTTCGTTCCCAGGGAAGGGAACTGTGGCATCGAAGGACAGAGGACATACTGTGAGTCCTGTCAAGTGTCAGAAGGAATCAACGCCCATCATTCACTGGCAGCTCCCAGGAGGAGGTATGAGATGGTTCTCTTGGACGTATAAATGAAATTATTGTAATTTCCATTCAGTTATAGCCTCATCTACTTCAAAGTTGTCATTAGTGCATAAGCATATTATATGTAACTTATAAGTAAATATCATGTGTAGTATCTGGTCACATGGACAAGAGCAAAGGGACTTTTAAATAAAGCATGAGGAGGACTCTTTGTGAAAGTGGCTTCCCCCAGGATGCTGCTTGTCTGAAAGAGTATCTCCTTGCATTGTTGAGTAAATGGCTGTGCTATTCTAGAGTCAAAGCAGACAAGCTTCTTTACCATGGTAACTGAGCCAGAGTGCCTAACAGCCTGCCCAATGCCAAGCGTGTTCTAGGAACGTAAGTATGAGTCAGAGACAGGGCAGGAAACATCTCTAGCTTTGGCCTCATGGAACTTAGTGACCTAGCTCTTTTTGAGACTGAAGGGTTCAGTGTCGGACTCCAGGTGGAAATTGAATCACACATGGGCTCCCATAGTTCAGAAGACAGAAAAGTGTATGGATGGGAGGGGCAGCCTCCATCAAGAATTTCACGAGAAACTTGAGTTAAAGAGGGCTTTGCAGAATTTCAGTATTTATGGACATGGTATCTCTTCCACAGCTGTCTTCCTGCTTGTGGAGACAGGAAAACTGATGGCAGAGAAAAGAAGATCAGTGATAGAAGTATTCCCATTGCACAATAACCATTATCTCTTTTTGTCCAGAATAAAACAAAGGACTATGTTCATACAATCAAACTAGCAGCCAATCACGGGAAGCCGTGTACTATTATGCGCTACTAAAATTCTTTTTGTCTTATAAGAGCAAAGCTAAGAACTAGGCATAGCAATATGTTAAACAGTGGGAAGAACATATCAAAGAGATGTCATGAAAGCTGTGGTTGATCTGTCAGTGACAAAAAAATAGGTCAAAGTTTTGTAGGTCATTCATAGCCTGAAAATGTTAACTGCTTTATCATCATTGATAAATGTGACTGCTTATCTCAAAGTGGGACATATTAGTACTTATGTGAGATTCAGTTTGTCAATAGATACTTCCAAAATCTAGTGGTTTTGAATTTCTCCTTTTATTTATCCTGTGTTTCGGGGGGGGGGGGGCTGTTAGGTCTCAGCTGAAAAGATTCTTACTTGTGGCATCTTGCAGTCATGATTTCAGGGTGGGTAGGGATGGAGTTCTTTGAAGATTTCATTCATATATTTGGCCCTTGAGAAGGAATGGACAGGAGCAACAGAATTTGAATTAGTGCTTTCCCACACAATACCCCATGAATGCCAGTTTGGGTTTCTTTAAAACATGGTGGTTTTGGGATCATTAGACATCTCGGGGGTGGGCAACTTCATCCACAGTAAGAAAATCAGGAGAAAGCTGCCACCTCACACTGTAGTGTAACTCGTTCTGTGTTCTTCCAGCCAAACAACCAGAAGCTGCCTCATTCAGAGAGATGGAGCAACAGACTCTGGACTCTAGAGTAAGATTGTTTTCCTATATAACAAAAGAAAGAACCGATGACAGGCAACTCATGATGAACTAGTCCGAAGTTGCATAAGATGCCCCCCTGGCAGAACTCCCAGGGGTGAGGCTGGGAGCTGGTCATTTGCAGTAGGCACCTGTGGAAAATGAGAAAATTCTCTGAGGAGTGGGAATCACGCTAGTGACTCTGGTAGTGACTGGATCTTTTACTCAAACTTTTGAATTATGGGTTTCAAAGAGAAAAAGAAAATTCCACTATGGGTTCAGATCCAAAAGTCTTTTGGAATAGTTGTTACATATGAACCTTGCTGACCAAGAAGTACAGCCATTCCCTACTAGAATAACTGTCCTCTGGGACTGTTTACAATGATCTCTGATATGAGACTTGAGAAATTACCTCAGCCCACAGCAAAGTCCAGAAAGAAAAAAGAATTTAAGTCAATGAACTACACAGGAGCGATCCAAGGCTTCTCTTTTAAGGTTCGCCTGTGTCAGGAGTTTTGTGGTAAGTCAATCCAACACTCGCGGTTCTGAGAATGAGAAGGCAGGTCTCCCATTTCCAGTCATATAGCTCCCAGAAGAGACAGGAGTTCTGATAGATGTCCATTCTCACTTACCTCCTGCAGGCTACAAACAGGAGGTCAAGCCACACAATATTTCTTGGCATTAATAAAGTGCAATCTCTGTGGGAAACCAGGAAAAAAGCATGGGAACCTAGTCTGCCTTTAAGCTGAGGAGAAAACTTGAAGGCCCAACTAAAAGGGCAAGCAGACACCTGGGATTTCACAAACCCATTCTTTGCCTCCCCTTGAATCTCAAGCTCAGTGTATACTGCCTTCCTGCTGCAAAAGTCAGCACTCCAGCTCTCTCCCCTCTGAAATAGAGAGTACGCTATGATGCAGCTAGAATTACAATTTCCTCCTAATGTCTTGTTTCCAAGAGCAATCTGCTTATAATACAATTGCATGAATTAGCAAATAAAGTAAGTTAACAAATAAAAATTAACCCGGGGGTGGTAATGCAATATCAGTGTTCAGCCCAGGCACAGAATAGAGCTGCAGTGAAGAACCTTCTCATAAAATAAAGTAGCAAAGAAAATTACTTCTATCTCCCATTATCTGGGCAGGAGTTTGATGGCCCAATTTGTACAGTCTTGAAGGTAAACAATTTTAAGCCGCATCATTAGGATGTGAAATGAATTACAATGACCCATTCTCCTCCCTGAATGATCCAAACACAGGATCCAAATACAGAAGACATCATAGATACTGTAAACACAGAATCTTAAAGCTATGGCTCTAAGCTGTACTATGTTAGGACTTAGGACCATGAGGAATTCTAGCTGTTGTGTCTCGAAGAAACACTGCAGAAGAGAAAAGCAAGGTGAGTACCCAATGCACAGAAGGAGAAATTTTTCTTCCTCTTATTATCATCAGTGACTATGTTGTGGGCAGTTTGAAACTGACACAAGATACATCCATCTTGCCTCGAAAGGCGACCGTCTGTTGCTCTGATTTAATGGAAAGCCTGCTTCGGGAAGACTCCTGTGAGAATGGCATACAGTTGGAGAGGAGCGTGAAGTAATCGGGAGCTGAACTGCCCTCTCTGGTCATGAAGAGTCATTCCTTTCTAACCTTTACATTTATCCTTGCCATTCTCTTGTGCTTTAATTTAATATTCAATTTCAGGACATCCTAGAAAAGTCAGTCATTATTCTTATCCAGATGCTAGTGGATTGAATGGTTTTTCCTAAGTTCCGTGCAAAGCCATGGGCAAGGGACAGGATTTGAGAGCCTCGTAACACAAGAGATTTTGTTCCTTCTCTAACAGACTCATCGAGAGTATTGGAAGATTATGACAACATTTTAAAGATACCCTTGCATTCAATAAATAAATAAATTTGTATGAAACTATAGCCTCAGTTACTTCTCCCGAAAAGAGATATGAGCATATATTGTCATGTTGTGACAAAGGACAATTAAGTCAGAAGCTAGGGGAGGAAAGCTGGCCTTCTTCTTCAGTGTGTTTGTCTGAAATCAGGCCAGGTCAAATCAGAGCAGACAAGAGGACTGAAGGTTATATGCTTCAGGGCTTCATGCCCCTTGAGACAGTAGGAAAGGTGAGGAAAGACAGAGAGGAGGTGGTGAGGAGGGTTATTAGGCTTGTATTAATTTCACGTGGCTGCTCAAACTAAAATAACATACCTGAACATCTCGGTGTTTTATTTTCTCATAGTTCCTCAGATTAGACATCCAAAATCAACATTAGCAGGGTTCGTTACTTCTGGGGCCATAATGGACAATGTTCTGTGTCAATGGCCTAGATTCTTGTAGTCGCCCACAAGAATTCCCTGCCTCAATAGATGTTTTCCTCCAATCTCTATTTCCAATGAACACTTTTCCCTTTCTTCCTGGCAGCTTATTTTCTCTCAAAATATTCTACTTAACAGAGTATAGTGATACACACTTGTACTTCTAACATTTCGTAGGCCCAGGAAGGAGGATCACAAATTCAAGGCCAGCCTCAGCTACTTAGTTAGATTCTGTCTCAAACCTAAGCAAAAAACTATCAAATAAAACCTTCCATACTTGATTAAGCCTTACCAAAGTCTTACCCTAATGACCTGATCTGAAAATAACATCTCTAAATAAGGGCTCATTTGGGAGCATTGGTGTTTAGACTTCCAAGAAATCACAACTCATAACAAAAAACCAAAAAGTCCCTAGGAAACATTCAGTCAAGTGCTTCTTTTGGGAAGGCCCCAAAATGTGAGCCTATTTCCACCTTGTCTGAAGATCAGAGAGTTTGAGGTTGCTCAAAATTGTTGACAACAACCAGGATTATTTATCCTGATTGAGGGTGTTGGTGTTACTTGGTCCTTTTGACATTATGATGGCCCAAATAGGGAGATCCATCCTGACAAAGGGTCAGAATATGCAAGCACACTTCTGCTTCTTCTTTTCTTTGTGGAGGTTTCACCTGGGGAGTGGCTGCCTTCAGGAGGCTTGATCTAGGGTGGCTTCACTGCCTGAACAACAGAATGCTAATGACTTATTTCTCAAAGTATTGAAGCAATTAACTGCTTGAGTTGTCCTTTGTATCATGCTAAAGATCTCTCTCCCCCTTTTGTACTGGGGTATAAAAGAGTATGGGAAATTAAACACAAGCAAGTGATTTCAGGATTCACTGTAACTCTCTCCCAGTACTATGCTATGTTTTCTGTTTTATTACATTTACTAGTGGTTTTGGCCTCCTTACTAACCTTTCTGATCCCCATGCCTCTACCCTGGCAAGCGCTACTTTGTATCGAAGTTGGACTCTGACAGTGCATACAATATAAACCAGTCTTATAACTGTCTATTATAAATGTGGGACAATAATGGTAACAAAGTCATTGGTAACAAGGACTATATGATAATTACTAAGCAATATGTTTAGCACATGGTGGAGCTCTCTGCTAATGAGCTCAAGAATGATCAGGGCGAATCCAGGATACTTTAAAGCAAGGCGTTTTATTTCTAGGAGGCACTGAGCTATGTGCATTCCTGGGACACTTATAGGATAGGTACTGGCCTCCCATAAAATAATTTCTGCATATGTGTAGAATGAAAACTAGTGTTTAACATATGGGAACTTTCTAGTGAAAAAGAGCCATTACCACACATCAGTGGATACCCCAAACTCCCATCCCAACATTCAAACAGATAATTTAAGATTCTGCTTCTATTTGTAAAACTTTAAATTGGAGAAATTATTAACATAAATGTGGGGCAACAGTTGTAAGAATTACTTGATCTCAAAATGATGGCAAAGCTTTTTTATGAACAAGCATTGTGTTTTTGACCAAGTTATGCTGGCTTAAATTATTTATTAGGGGGTTGGGGGAGGAAGAAACAAACAAAAAACAACAAAAAAACCTATTCTTTAATTGCTCTAACAATTATAGCATTCAAGATGGATTAGCTCCAGAGTTGCTATATAACAGTGTATACATTTAACAACACAACAATTATATTATGATACCTGTATTATGCATACAATTTTTTAAGAGACTAGAGCTCCTCTTAAATATTCTTCCCACTGAAATTAAAACCAAGAAATACAGGATGCTTTGCAAAGTCTCTTTACAAAAGTATTGGCTATGACTATTTTCACAACTGTGTTGATGGTTTTTGAGTGTAAACATGCCTTAACTCATTATATACATTATATACATTAGTCATGTCCAGACTTTCAAATATCAATAGTACTTCACAGTTATTTGAAAATATATTCAAATATAGTAAATCAACAAGAGCATCTGTAATGATCTGTTCTGTCTCTTTAAGAGACAAGCCATACCCACTAACTCCCCCCCCCCACAGGTTGATATTTAGCTTCCAGCCTGAGTTCCTTCTCTTTTCCATCTCCCTCTCAAAGAGGCAGCTTCTGCCTCTCTCCACTTTTCCTGTTACCCCTTCTGTCTCTCCCTTCTCTTTCTTTCTCTCTCCTCTTCTCTCCCCCTCCATTCCATACTTCCATAACCCACTAATAAATATCCATCCTCACTCTGCATGGTGTGCCCCCCATGTCTCTGTCTCTTGTCTGCTGCCACATGTCTCCCTGCCCTGGATCAGCCACTGCTCAGGGGCCTGTAGCAGTCCCTGCCTGGGACTGGCTGCTCTCAGGGCCCACTGCCCACTGCCACTGCTTGGGGACCTGCAGCATTTCTGCTGCCTGCCACTGCCAGGGATCCTGCAGCATTTTTAATTTTTCCATTACAGCATCCCCAATAACAAACATAAAAATATTGTCTTTCTTACATCATTGCCAGTCTAGGAATGTAAAGATGATGTCTATCTATCTACCTATCCATCCATGTATTTATCTATTAATATCATCTATCTATGTTACTGTTTAAAAAATTAATAGTGAAAAGTATATCATTATAATAACAGAGGAAGAAAAATTATCTAGCTCTCAACTATAAAGGAGACATTAGAGAAAATAAGAACAAAATTAAGTTTTTCCAACAAAATATGCAATAAATATACTAATGCATTTATAATTATCAAGTAATTACTAAACATTTAGCTTTATTTAGATATCATTTTGTAGAAGCCCAAAACTCTGAGCCTTTTTCCACCTTAACCAAAGGTCAGAGAGTTGGAACTTGCTTCTACTTCTTCAAGGTTATTATGTTTCTACCTCAAACAAAGGTTCCCCTAGAGTCAGTTCAAGATTATTATCAACAAGTTTGGTGTCACGAGCCATTTCCCTCCTAAAAATCATTATAGGAACCATCACCCTGGGGAGTCTGCAGGGAACCCCACACCCATAATTATGTTGTATTGACAGAACCTGCCCCACACCCAATTAACTGTTATCTGTTAGCGGAACGCGCCTCACATTCCAGCTATCCAGGGAACCAGGTGTGGCAACTCGTGACTTCTTGGCCTATGTGACGAACCTGAACACAGGGGCTATATAAACAGCAACCATGATCCTAATAAAAGGGGCTTTGACAAATCTGCTTGGTCTTATTCTTCTGTCCTAGCTCATTCCCTTCCAGGTAGTGCCCCTTCGAGACCCTGGAATAACTGATTGCAGGGTGGGTTACAACCCCTAGACTGAGTAACCCACCCAACGCAACCGACAGTTTGGCTAATATCCAGACCTTGTATTTCAGGAATAGAGAAGTAGATATGTTTCTACCTCAAACAAAAGTCTAAGGAACTCCAGTTCCCTTAAGGAGATAGCCTTGGATTCCCTGCAGGGATGGTGTCTCTACAGAATGTTTTGGTTTAGGGTAGAATGTGACATGTTTTGTCCTAGCAACAGAATGTTTAACTATAGATGTAGCCTGTGACCTTCAATTGGTCTGTTCAATTCCTTGTATTATGTTAGTGCAGTTTTTTTTTTTAATCTTCTTCCTACCTCTTGGGGTCTTTTTAAGCAATTGGAAATCAAATACAGGTGATTTCAGTATTCATTGGAACTCCTTCCCAGTACTATTTTATGATTTTCTGTTTTATTATTTTTCACACATCTTCATATTCTTTACATAAAATTTTAAATCCCCAGTCCCTACCCTGGCAAGAGTACTATTTTTGTTGAGGCTGGCCCCTGACATCACTTAAATACTTCATGTACATTTTAATACGTAAATATACATTCACATATACATATAGGAATAAACATCTATATCCATGAGCACTAACATATTCATTTAATTCTCATGAAAGATTTTAAAATAAGTGTTAATTTTCATTTTGCAGATATTGAAAATGTACTCAAGCAGTCTGCCACAGATAAAACAACCTCATATGGTAGAGTCTACATTCAAGTTCAATTGACTGAAGAGCTTGGAGGTTTAAGTGGACTGCAGCATGACCAGCCTAGTGTGGGAACAATCATCTTCCATATCTGAAGGAAGAAAAGGAAGTCTGCTAACCCTATAATTTGGCATGGCCCATGAATTCAGTACAGTGAGAAAATATGGGGGGATTTAAAATAGAAAGTCAAAACAAACAAACAAACAAAAAAGAAATACTAAACTTCCCTTACCTTCACTAGAAGGCTATCTGATTAGAAGCATATAGTTAATTATCAGAAAAAAGAATTCAGATTAATACATAAATATGTTAGTATCCCAGGAAATACTTTAATCAATGTAATTTATAATAGAAATTACAGGTATTTCTTTAATAACAAAGAATACTGCACAAATATAATAACTCATTCTAACAAAAATATAAATGAACTTTAAAAAAAGAGATGTAAAGTTTTTTTTAAAAAAGCTTCCAAAAACTCTAAATCAATATAGAAAAATCAGTATAAAAGAAGTTCCCATTTTCCTAACATATTTAAGTATGTTCTGGCATTTATTGTCACTATTTTAATTAAAATCCCAACAGTGTTTAAACAGAATGTAGTGAGGCAAAGTTGATGCTCTGTGTAAAGATGAACAAAGCCCAAAGAAAACTGAAGAAAAAAGAGTAAAGTACCAAAAGCAGATACCAGCTTTAGTGCAGCACAAAAGCCAAGACAAATATCACTGATATAAGACAAGACACACAGATCAATGTAATACAATAAATAAACTTGAGTAAGACTTGTGAAAAGTTGGCATTGTAGCGGGCGCTATTATAAACAAATAGACAAAGGACAGACCTCAGGAAATGTCCAAAGGGCAATTGGTTATCTATAAGAATCAGAACAAAATGAGAAAACTGTTTCATAACAAAATAAATTCTAAGTAGATTGAAGACCATAGCATGAGAATTAAAACTTTGAAAATCTTATAAGAAAATGATTGAAAAATAATTTCTTAACCTGAGAACAAAGGATTTGTTGAGTCACACACAAAAGCTCAAATGCAAAAGGTAAGGTTCTCTTTGCAACTATGTTGTGGAGATGACCGCACCAGTTAGCTTGCCAACAGAAATAGGGACATTGCACAAGGCCCATCCCCAGATGAAGCACTACAGGCAATCAATGGCTCCTGAGAGAGACAATCAATCTTCTCCAGGGTGGAGCTCCTAAAAGGTTGTCCAATCCCATGTGGTCAGCCCTACACACACATATATGTGAGTATCAAAGAACAGGTCCAGTAGGAGTCATGTGTTTCATATACGTAAAATAATTAAGTTATAGGGAAAGAGGTCATGAACTTTAGAGAGAGTGGAAGAACCCTAGAGGAGTTGGAGGGGGAGTGGGAATGATATAAATATAATACACATGCATGAACTTTCCAAAAAATATTAAATATAAAAAGTAAGGTTCTTGATATATATTTGATTTGGTGAAACCAACAATGTTTCAAGTGATTACAAATATTCCTGAAATGTAAAATTAAAATCACAAGAATTGAAGTTTTAAAAAGTGAGTTTGGTCGGAGCTAAAATGCAGACTCTGGGGCTGAAGAGAAGTCTCAGTAGTTAAGCCTGGTTTTCCAGAGGTCTTCAGTTCAATTCCCAGCAACCACAGGGTGGCTCATAGCCATCTGTACTGAGATCTGGCACCCTCTTCTTGCCTGCAGGCATACATGCACACAAAATACTACCTATATAATATATAAATAAATCTTTTAAAATTTCGATTCTGTACTGGCTAAATCTTCTACAAATTAACATATGAAGGGAAAATTCAAGATGATAATATAAAAGACATCCATGAGAGAAAAAAATCCCAGGAGCCAATAAGTACGGGAACAATTATCCTCACTAATCAATACTCATTAAAATGTAATTTGGTCTTAAAACACAGTTTAGAAGGAGCTGTCCCTAGCCATAGAACTGACAAAACAAAACATATAGTAAATAAACACAACAACAAAACCCTCATAATATCAATTATTGCTAAGTATATAAATAAATGGAAACTTTGTAAGAAGGTAAATTGGCACATGTTGTAGAGAAATTCCATATTGCCTGGTAAATAAACACAAATATATATGTTTTATATTACTTTCCTATCCAGTTATTCGCTATGATGTGATATATAATTATGCAGAAAAAGGTGCAGTATGGTTCACAGCAAACAGTAGGAACCCACTTAAACACACTAGTGCGGAAAGGGGACTAGATCATGAAACAGTCATACAGGGATAGCCATAGACCAGCGAACCTAAGCTTTATCTAACTGTGTCCACATGTGAACTTCTTAAAATGCATGTTGCTGAAATTTCAAATCAGCTTTCAAAATATGCCTAATAAGATTGAATTGTCACTAAATTTGAATGTCTATAAAAGTATACTATCCATTCCTTTTATGCATATACATTTGTTTTAAACAGTTCAACATTTGAATGTTATGTCTTATATAACTTCCGTATGTAGTTTAATCTCTTATATTTAGGCAAATTGTATGTTTGATAATGGATTACAGAGCATCTTAATTTTGAAAGTAAAGGACCACTGATTTACCTTGTAAATCTATTCTTAAAACAAATGGGAATGGTTCTTTCTGTTTTCCGATCACTATGAAAATTCAATGAACTTTCCAGGCAATTGCTTCCTTCTTACTATTGATAGCAGAAGTAACTTTTAAAGAACAAAGGAGAGGACAAAACTTCTTTCAGAATCATATCTTGCAATAGTAACAAGCATTGGGGTGTTTTTTATAGCTTGCATTTTAATATATTTTTAATTCATTTTTTTGTTGTTGGGATGGTTTTTTTTTGCTTGGTTTTCAAGACAGGGTTTCTCTGTAGCTTTGGAAACTGTACTGAAACTAGCTCTTATAGACCAGGCTGGCCTTGAACTCACAGAGATCCACCTACCTCTGCCTGCTGAGTGCTAGGATTAAAGATGTGTGCCACCACTGCCCAGCTTACTTTATTATTTTTAAGTATTTTTAATGTTGGGGTGAGAAACATATACAGAGAAGATCAGATGATGGCATCAGATCCCATGAAACTTGCATTGCAGACAGTTGTGAGCCCCTTGATGCAGGTGCAAGAACTGAACTCAGGACTTCTGTGAGAGCAGCATGCATGCTTAGCCTATTAGCCATCTTTACAGGACCTACAGCTTGCATATAAAACTGAAATTTTTGTACCGTATCTTTTACATTGTCTATGAAATGTTTTCCAGGCTCATATACTCTGTATTGGGTCACTGAAATGATCTATACAACCTGTGGCCTTACTGACTTATTAATTTTTAATTATTGTATTTATCATCTCTGAATATCTAGATTTGCAAAAGAGAATTGAAGACAAAACCTTTATTTTGTTGTTTGATATTGTTATGGTAAAAATAAATCTGTGCCATTCCCCAAGGAGTCCACAGGCCATAAGGGGCAGCTAGTCCCAGGCACAGAGCTGCAGCAGGTGAGACATCTCCTCGGCAAGTCAGCTGGTCCCACAAGGAGTCTCAGAGGATGAGAGACAGAGACTGATAGGCATGCCATGTAGAGAAAGTGAGTATTTATTCAGTAGGTTAAGGGAGGAAAGGGAAAGGGGGAAGGGGAGAAGGGAGAATAAGAGAGAGAGGCATAGAGAGATGGGGGAGAGAGAGAGAGAGAGAGAGAGAGAGAGAGAGAGAGAGAGAGAGAGGAGGAGAGGAGAGGAGAGGAGAGGAGAGGAGAGGAGAGGAACCACAGCAGCAGCTACCTCTTCAGAAGAGAGATGGAAAGAAAGAGGCTCAGGCTGGACCAGAAGGAAGACCCACTTGCCACTCCCTCGGGGGAGGGAGTGGGTGGAGTTTGTCTCTTAAAGAGACAAGATAGACCATTACATTCCCATCTCTTTTTTTATGATAAAAAGGCAGGAGGTTAGGCACAACAGGTTAAAAAAATTGGTGCAGTGGATTATCAAGACTGCTTTCTGCTTATTTGTGGGTGCTATCTTGGGGGGGGGACAGCTGGGTTGCTGGTCACATCTTGGGGTAGCTGGTCTCTTTGCTTCTATCCAGTGTTTTGTGGTATGGAAATGTCTGATGTCTCTGAAACCTGTTTAAGGTATTGGCAGAACAGAAGACAGAGTTAAGTTTAGGAAAAAATGTTTTTAGGACCAGGGAATTGAGAGGGTTGTATCCTATCTGTTTAAGGTGGATTCTTCAACTCGGCTCCCTGAACTCACAAAAATTTTTTCGGTTTGTGAAAACATAAGTTTTAGCATGTTTATGTCAGAATGACTGTGACAGATGTTTTTGCACAATGAAAAGTATCTTTTTTTTTTTTTTTTTTTTTTTTTTTTTACAGTTGAAAGTCTTTATTCCAGTCAGGTGATACTACACTTCAGTTTTCAGGTCCTAAGTATAGCCCCGAATGTCCAGAGCATGGGCTTTTTTTTTTATTTTAATTTATTTCTTTATTAAAGATTTCTGTCTCTTCCCTGCCACCGCTTCCCATTCCCACCCTCCCCCAATCAAGTCCCCCTCCCTTGTCAGCCCAAAGAGCAATCAGGTTTCCCTGCCCTGTGGGAAGTCCAAGGACCACCCACCTCCATCCAGGTCTAGTAAGGTGAGCATTCAAACTGCCTAGGCTCCCACAAAGTCAGTATGTGCAATAGGATCAAAAACCCATTGCCATTGTTCTTGAGGTCTCAGCAGTCCTCATTGTCCACTATGTTCAGCGAGACTGGTTTTAACCCGGGCTTTTTCAGATCCAGGCCAGCTGGCCTTGGTGAGTTCCCGATAGAACATCCCCATTGTCTCAGTGTGTGGGTGCACCCCTCGCGGTCCTGAGTTCCTTGCTTGTGCTCTCTCCTTCTGCTCCTGATTTGGACCTTGAGATTTCAGTCCGGTGCTCCAATGTGGGTCTCTGTCTCTGTCTCCTTTCATCGCCTGATGAAGGTTAATATTCAGGAGGATGCCTATATGTTTTTCTTTGGGTTCTCCTTATTTAGCTTCTCTAGGATCACTATTTATAGGCTCAATGTCCTTTGTTTATGGCTAGAAACCAAATATGAGGACCATTTCAACAAAACCATTCTTCCAAAAGTCATACAGGTCAAGAATTTTGGACGGTCTGGTCGTACCCAGTACACCCACCTTGTGGATCAAGATACCACTTCCTTTGACTCTGCATGGGGCCAAGAGAGTGCCCAGAACACAAAGTTCTTTAAACAGAAGGCAGCTGGGGTACGTGATGTATCTGAGCGCCCATCTGCCAAGAAGAGGAAAACCACCTAAGCTTCAACTGCTTATTCCAGCAGCGGAACAGGGGATCTGGTCCTGTTTTCTTTAACCATTGCTCACATAGTTCTTGTACAGCGCCTTCTGGACGTCCTGCCGTGAGTTGTGTGTGAAGGTGCTTTGTAAGGGGTTTGGACTCAAACAGAGAAACCCACAGAAAAGCACCAACCAGGCAGGATTGGAGGCTTCCCACTTAAAACTGTTTCTACCATGGCTTCTCATATTGACTTGGGACTGTTCTGAGTTTATTTTTCCAACACCTTAGCCTGGATCAGATATGTGGACCTATGGTACATTACTTCTTCCCTAGGGTCAGCAATAGGATATCAGGAACTCTAAGCTCAGTCCAACCTGTTTTTGCATTTGGGGTGTTGAATATACTTTTCTAAGTAAACATAAAAAAAATGAAAAGTATCTTTAAGACTATAAAAGGCAGCATGAGAGATTTTTGTTAACTTGTATCTTATTGAAATTTGTTTGGTGAGGCTGTCCTTTTACAGACAAAACCTCTCATTGGTGAAACTGCATCAGAGATCTCTGAGAAGGATAAAATTTTACTTGAGTTATTGATTAAAAACCGACAGAGAGCTTACTTAGTTAGCACCTAGAGCTACTCCTAGGGGTCATGCATGGTCATGGAGGGTTGTATTTTTTTTTTTTTTTTTTTTTTTTGCTGTTTAGCACAAGGCCTGCCAGGCTCCAGAGGATCCTGTGGGCTAAGAAATCTGTAGGAAGACAAGCCTTTCTTGACCTGAGCAGCTAGGTTGCTGATTCCACCAATTCTGTTCACATCTGGAGATATTCAGTCTAGATGAAAGGCAGTTTTACCCAGTGGTCAGCACTTGGCAGTTGAAGTGAATTGCGGATGGATGTTGTTTTGTGTTCCATTTGTCTCCTGTCTTCTTCAGAGGAAATAGAGTGCTGCTGCTAGGAGCCAACCTGTCTCTTTTTGTTATGAAAATGCCATATTCCCCAGATCTCTGAGTAGATGAGGGCTGTTTATCGGGTATAGATGAATTATAACTATAGTATAGAATTTGCCCTGGAGAACTGGGTCTGAGCTTTACTGTACTGGCTCTCAACTTAGCAGGTAAGATTTATACTTATCAAAGACAGAAAGAAGAAAACAAACTGCTTGCCATAGAAGGTTAATGGTGGAACTGACAACAGTAGAGAACAGCTTAATATATTTTAAAGCAGGGTTAGATTAAATATACGGCATTTTTGTAAGAGGCTTAAAAGTACATACCAATCTAAAATATGAGACTTATTGTTTTTGTAGTCTGGAATGAGATACAATGAACAGACAATTATAACATTTAACAGTAAACAGTAAGTTAAATGTATGCACTCACAATGAACAGGAATTGGGTGAAGTGGATGCTCTTGGTGGGCCTTACGAAAGGCAACACTGGAGAACCAGACAGGGAATACCTCAGTAAAGATGGCGGGACATGGTCACCTGACCTGGCTCTCAGGGAAGATGGTGGTAAAGTCACCTGAGCTCAGTCAAAATGGCGGCAGTCACATGTTGTATGGAGAAGCCACGATTTTGAGCAGCAGGAACTTTAAACATAATAACAAGAGAGACCAAGAGGCATGATCCTTCCTGTTGCCAAGCCACTGTGCCACAAGCTGTGGTGGGGAACAAGGCTGAAGTTGGAGACAACTACCTCGTAGATCCAAATAATCTTTTTGGTTTTCGTGGGACCAGTGGTAATGGTGGCAGGGATAGTCTGAGGAAAAGTGGAACCCGCGGGACACTGGCAGAGCATTTACAGGTGGGTGGGTGATAGTTTGAGGATTTATACTTCATAGCTGAAAATGTGAAAAACTGTGAAAACAGCAACATCACAAGGCTTAAAGGAGGACCCTGCCTCTCTACAGGCAAGGTATTGGTGAAACAGCAACACCGCAAAGCCTATAGGAAAATGTCTCTTCTCTACAGGGAGGGTGTTGAAGCCTGACTAACTCTCGTCCAGGTGACTCCAAATCCAGAGAGACTAGAGGCTGCTCTGAGGGGTCTCTCACAGTGGGGACCACTCATGAGTGGTCGAAAAGAAAAGAAAAGAAAAGAAAAGAAAAGAAAAGAAAAGAAAAGGAAGAGAAAATTTGAGGGACCGTGGGCCCCAAATTGAATGAACCACACAGCGTGTGCAGTGCTAGCACAGGAAGGTCATCCTGGGTCCGATCATGTTTTTCAGTATGAGAAGCAACCAGAGATGAATGTCAGTGAAGGGCTCAACCGTAGCCACAAAGGCTGTGATTGGGGCTTTCCCCTCATTTCTAGGAACACCAGAAGATTGTGGGGAGCTCAATGGTCAATTCCTTGGGTTCAGAGAAACAGTTAAGCTGACCAGAATGGGGAAAATTACCTATTGAAGCCACTGGTGTGCACAGAAGTCCGCATTCAGGCAGATAGAATGCCGGGCCGTTGTAAAGAAACCCAGTTTCTGAGCCCAGGGTTCCACGTGTCCTAGTCGGCCTGCCCGTGGGCAGAAAAGAACATGGAGAGAGCCTGGCCGAATCACAGAGCACCAATGTTATGGTAAAACATAACTGTGCCATTCCCCAAGGGGCACAGAGAGAGAAGGAGAGAGAGAGAGAGAGAGAGAGAGAGAGAGAGAGAGAGAAGAAGAAGAAGAAGAAGAAGAAGAAGAAGAAGAAGAAGAAGAAGAAGAAGAAGAAGAAGAAGAAGAAGAAGGAGAGGAGAGGAGAGGAGAGGAGAGGAGAGGAGAGGAGAGAAGAGAAGAGAAGAGAAGAGAAGAGAAGAGAAGAGAAGAGAAGAGAAGAGAAGAGAAGAGAAGAGAAGAGAAGAGGGAGGAGAGGAGAGGAACCACCAGCAGCTACCTCTTCAGAAGAGAGATGGAAGCAGAAGGGAGATTCGCTTGCCATGGCAACTGGGGGAGGGAGCGAGTGGGGTTTGTCTCTTAAAGGGACAAGACAAACCATTATAGATATCTAGTTCATAACCTTTCATATAATTTCCAACCTAATGATCTGTATTTTTGTCACCATATAGGATAGTACCAGTTTATTTCTGACATATATGTGCATATGTGTGTATATATGTACATAGAGATACAGGTACATCTCAGTAAATGGATTGTCTTTATAAAGTTTTCTTAAAATGAATGTGAATTTTTGAGTCATACAATGGAATTATTAGGTGAAAAAGTTTCATCATTGGGTGTATTTTGAGTATAAATAAAACAAAGACTAATAGTTGGAATTACTAGATGTAAAAAAGAATTAGGAAGAAGAATCCATTAACTCTGCAATTTGAACCATTTTGGTGAGTCACCTGTGAGTCATCAGGGGACTGGAAAGCATATTATTCTTAGATTGAGTTAAAGGGTTGCTCTAAGCCTGGAGAGAGCAGGGCTGCACTGGGAAAAATCCACTCTGCTGAGGCCTTTGTTTGCTGAGGATGGGAGAATAGAGGATGGAGAGCAGGCAAGGAGGTACTGCCTATATGAGGATACATTAGTAATGTCCAATCATTTGCTGCTTTGTTTGATGCTGGACACTTTGAATGAGTGTTGAAAAGAGGTCAGACATCTATTTTGCTTTAGGTAAAACTTTCCATTAGAATGAAAACTTATTGTTTATTTCCCTAGAGAATCATGAATGTTTTTTATAAAGGAAAAGCAACGAGGATGGCCTTCTTTGGAACACACATAGCCCGTCCTGGAAAGCATTGATGATATTTTTGGAAAGTGTAAACAAGTAATTTGGAAGCGAACACAATGGAAAAGAAGCAGGAACTGTGTGCATGGTGCTAGTCTCACATATTTTTGCATATTCTTTTAGTTAAGGAGTTAACAAGGTAGTGGCAAGCTCCAGCTTGCTCTGGTGAACCGTCAGTATGTAGTGGAACTTTATAAAATAACATACGGTGCTCAGCCATGTCTTGCCTAAGCTTAGTGAACTCTTTCATTGTCTTCCTGATCATTGTTAGCATGAGTTATTATCACCACCACAGCCTATGTCACCTCCACAGAGAAGTTCTTTGAATGAACTACTTTGACACTATTGTCTATGTCCCCATACTTCATTACTGTTTTATCCTGATACACTTCCTTCTTGATACATTTTAATATCAAACACTATGTTTTTTCCTTATATGATCACCTAAACTACCACAGACTCCTTCTTCTGTCTGGGTTTCTAGTGTGTCTTGTGTCTTGTATACTTACAGGAACCCCTGACATATAGTTGGAGATTATTTAATACTAGCTAATTGGATGGAATATTAATTATCGACTGTGAATGCTGCTATGCTTCATTGTTTACATGTTTTATATGTTTTTAGAGAGCTAAGCTTCAGGTGCTCTCATAGTAACAAAGGACATAACAGGAAAAGACAGTAGTCAACTGCGGCCTCAAAGAACTCATAGTAAACTGGGAAAAAGAAAGCAAAGCAAAGGAAATACATGTTTCTGAGAATGACAATGCTTAGAAAAAATAAGATAGGAGATAAGAAATACTGGTGACAGGATTATACTTGAGGCAAGACTGAAAGGAGGTAAGAGAAACAAACATGTGATGTTGAGAGAAATAAAACTTTCTCAGTAGATAAAACAACTGTCCCAATTAGCTTTGTTTCCATCCTGACACACTTGGGACCTCAGCTGAAGAACTGCCTGGATCTGATTGGCCTGTGGGAATGTCTGCAGAGAAATATCCTGGTTGATGATTAATGAGGGAAAGCGAGCCCACTGTGGGTACCACCATCCCTTATCAAATGGGCTTGGACTGTATAGATTGGCAGGCTGAGCATGACCCAGAGAGCAAGCCAGTAAGCAGAGTTCCTCTGCTGGTTTCTACTGCAAGCTCCTGCCTTGAGTTCCTGTTCTGCCTTCCCTGGATGCCCCATTGCAGCATGTGAGACTAGATAAATCCTTTCCCCCAAAATTGCTTTTGGTCATGGAGTTCAGCACAATAACAGAAAAGCAAAGTAGAACACTTACCATGAAAGAGGGAAGTGGGGACTGCTTTGGAAAGACAGTGCTTGAAAGCAGAGAGATGTTGGAAGAGAGGGGTGGAGGTAAGACAGAAAGACAGTGGATTTGATAAGAAGTCACTGCAGAATTCTGAGAAACAACGTGAGTAGTAGAAAGGCTGCAGTTTTGAGATCACATAAGAAAACAAAGTCCACAGGAACAAGCCAATGAGTCATCTCGAAGAGACTCCCACACATGCCTGGATGTGGCTGCATGGTGCTACCGACTTACCTACCTCTCAAGAATTGCATTGGACTTGTTAATTCACGATTAAATATTGGGGTGTTAGTATGCATTTGATGTTAGTCTATAACTAAGGATATAGCAGAAAAGGAGAGGATTTTTAAAAATTCATGAATTGGATTAGTCATTAATGCTTATATGTATGTTATTTGGTAAAATATGTATAAGATTCAACATTAAATGATAGCTTGAAGAGTAAGCAATATATGGACTAATTGCAAAATATTATCTTAAAGGCTCATTATTTCCTCAAGACTGTGAGACATTCAAACAAACTGGAGATTAAGATCTATTGTTTTTCTTTTGTTTTGTGTTTTAATTTTAAAAGCAGGCAAAAGCGTTTTATTTGAAAGGGCCTTTGTTGATCTTAACAAAAGCTTCCAAGAAATCCTTTACAAATACGTTCAAATTACTGAAGAAATCTGTGTCTAAGAAATTAAAAAGCACATGGCAACAGTCTCACTAAAGCATGAGTAAAAACATATTGATTGTTCAAAATTACAACTCAATAAAAACTGTAGAATTAAAGAGTACAGTAACTTTAACAAAAGCTGCAAGTAAGTTCAGCAACAGATTTTTGCTGGTCAAAGAAAGAATCAGGGGTCTTGAAGCTAGACCAATAGATATTCTCTGACCCAAAGAGTGACACCATGTGCAACATGTTACAGCACAGCTGCCATTAAAACCAAAAAGTTCAAGCAACAAGAAAACAATTCCTTATGCAAGAGGGCCCTTTCAAGATTGACTGCTGGTTTCCTGAAGGCAAAGGAGAGCAAAAGGCACTCAGATGACATGCTGAAATGTTCAAATGAGAGCTGGAGAGAAGGCTCAGGAGTTAGGAGTGATTCCTCCTGTCCAAGACCAGTTTGATTCCCAGCATCCACACTGGGAGAGTCTTGACTCAAGCTCCAGAGGATTTAACAGCCTCCTTTAGCCTCCACTGACATCTACATATATGTGGTAAGCAGACAGGCAGTCTATTTCTCTCTCTCTCTCTCTCTCTCTCTCTCTCTCTCTCTCTCTCTCTCACACACACACACACACACACACAGCTAAAAATAAAATAAATCTTTACAATAGAGTGAAAATCTACCTTCTCTCTTAAGATGTTTAAAAACATAATAAAAATAAACCAAATAGACTAATATTTATAGACGGCAAAATTATTCTTCAAAACAGAATGCGAATGAAAGCATTTCCAGGGAAGAAATCTGAGGCAAATTGTTGCTAGCAGATCTGCATTATAAGAAACCCCCGGCATCCTTCTTGCTGAAAGCAATGTTGTGACAGCTATTTGAATCTACTAGGAAAAGTTGTAAGTGACAGAATAGGCAATTCAGAACGCAGTTGCGAAAGACAGTGTGATTGCACACTGTTTGTTTACTTTTAATTTAAAAATGGCATAAAATGTATATATGTGCATACACACAGAGACATATGTAAGTCTTACTGCTAGACTTAAAAATAAAAAATAAAATAAAACCTAGCTGAGCAGTGGAGGCACACGCCTTTAGTCTCAGAACTCAGGAGGCAGAGGCAGGCGGATCTCTATGAGTTCGAGGCCAGCCTGGTCTACAAGAGCTAGTTCCAGGACAGGCTCCAAAGCTACACAGAGAAACCCTGTCTTGAACAAACAAAAAAATAAAATAAAAATTAAATTAAATAAATTAAAAATTCTAGTATGGCTGACAATAGCCATATAGAAAACGGGTGAAAACAAAACATTATAAAACAAGGAAATGGCAGCAAGTGATAACTGGTCCATAGAAAGAAGCAACAGGAGATGAAAGTAGTAATGTAGTAGAACTTATAAATACAGACTTATTTTTCACCATTTAGCTTGATTTAATAGGAATCCTATAAAGTGAAATTATAACATATTTTGGTTCTATTTTTAATATTTGTAAAAATATGAAAAAGTAACACAAAAACAATGGATGGAGATACTACAGTTTTAAATTTCCATATTTTCCTCAAACTTAGTTTGTATGAACATGAATTAGAATGTAACAAATCAAATATAAATTGTGTGAGCCTTGATGAAATTGTTAGGAAAATAGTCAAGAAAAAAAATTAAAGTATTGAAGAAATTAAAATTTTATGCTAGACAGCCATGTGATAGAAAAGAAGGCAGTAAAACAGGAGCATAGTAATAAAAAAAGAAATGTATGGAATATAAGAAGCAAAATTGAAGATATAAATCCAACAATAACAAATTATGTGAAAAGTGGGCGGGTTAATAAGCTAATCAAGACCACGAGATGAGAGATATTAGGAAGAGAAAGTGGTCTCTGCTGGCTTGCAGAAGGGATGGGAGATGAACAATTCAATAGAAGAATAAATATATTGTAAGTAAATTAGCTACGAAACAACAAAAAAACAATCATAACAATTAGAAAATGTCTTAGGATAAACATACTGTTGTATCTTTGTAGTTTCTAACCATGGGAATAACGGTGACATAGTTAAAGTGAAAGGTAGTCAAAGTTCATGCCCTGCCAAGTCCAGTTCCTTCAATTTTCAAGACCAAGCGAAAATTATTGGGGTAATATCAATTCTTCCTGTTTTGAATAGGTATAACCATGTCACTCATTCCGGAGGAGTGGATGCAGGTTGGATGTGGATGGATGTAACAGGTTGCTTCTGTTGCAAACTAAGTACATGGGTTTTGGGAGAAAGTGCTATAAATTACATTTAGGGGTAGGTAGAAGCCCCTCATCAATAGGACATACATGTCGATTGGGCTATCTGGGGGCATCTGTGCCTATATAACAAATCTTCCATGATTTTGTCTCCACAGGGTATGTGACACCCACAAGGAAAACAGTTTACTAGGTGAGATAATCAGACAGTGATTGAGAACCAGAGAGATGGCTCAGAGGTTAAGAGCACTGGCTGATCTTCACAAAGACCTGAGTTCAATTCCCTTCCCAGCAACCAAAAAAAAAAAAGGTGGCTCATAGCCATCTCTAGTGAGATCTGATGCCCTCTTCTGGTATAAAGCGGTCCATATAAATGGAGCACTCATACATAAAATAATTAAATCTTAAAAATGAAAGAAAGAAGTTGACTTTCATATAAATGTCTAAGAGATCGGTTTTGGCTCAGTACACACCAAGATCAAATTCTCAGCACAAAGGAGATTTATTTGCCCCAGAGGGACAGAGGGCAGGGAATAAGAGACAAAGACAGGAGACAGAGAGTGGGAAGGGAAAGGGGCAGGAACATTTGTCCTTGGCTGGGGGGCTGCCTCAGAACAGAGAGATGGCAGAAGTGGCACATAGGAAAATGGCTGTTTATAAAGTCAGCAAGGGAAATCCTGTGTTAGGATAAAGTGTTTAATTTTAATTGAGCATGTCAATTAGGCGAGGCAAAGGGGGCTTTTGATTGCTGGACTTCAGTGCTTTGATAGCTGGACCTTGGTAGTCAGTCTCAGTGGGAGTAAGTGGACAAAGAAGGGAATAGACCTTGGTGGCTGGCTCTAGGAATGCCATCTAATGGTTTTCCACAAGGCAGCGGGAATGGGAGAGAAGGGCAAGGCCTGCCAGAGCCGGGCTTGCCATGCTCAAGCTAGCTAGGGTACCTTCAATAGGAGCCCATGATACCTCTGCTATTTGGAAGACTTGGTGATGGGGTATCACAGTTCCTACTTTGTTCTGACTGATCTATGAAATCTCTGAGGGGCAGTAGCTATATATTGTTTAATGGTCCTATATGACTGACATCCTAATATAGAGTTTGTTGAGTTAATAGTTAAGTATTTCATAGTTAGTAAACAGGTACATAATATCTAAGATAAGTATTATGTGATTTCACACTTTGTCTTGGCACTGATAAGCCTATAATATATCTAATTAACCCAAACACCCCAAACAAATGAATGCAAGAAATGAGTCATGCTAGACACTGTCTACTATATAGACTGATACCATTCAATTAAAAGTGATCAAAAATTCTACACAATCACTCCACCTTTGAATTTTATATATGTAACATTTAGAATAGTTTAGAGTAGTGTGATATAAAAATGACAGTAATACCCACATGCATGATTGCCAGTGATAGATGAATTTGGCAAAGACAGATTAAGATTAAGACACACTTCATTTCTTTTCAAATTCTACTTGAATTGTTAAATTCAAGTTTTATGTGAGCTAAAAAGGCCACCAGAAAGGTTACTATAATTATAATGAAATTAATAGCCTACTTTTATTTTTTGAGACCACAACAAAAAATCCATTGCATTTTGCCAAGGCTTGCATTCCATCTGTCAGGAGAATAGTGCTTACCTTCTTTGTCCGTTAATAGCCAATCAAACAATCATCTAATTAGGCTTATTTCTTTTGTGAACTCACGCGTACGTTCTTCATTTGCAGTTTCCTGTCACATTCTCTGATTCATATTTATTTACTAAGATTTTTTGAAGTTTGAAACTGTATAGGTCAGTTCTATTAGAGAAATAATCAGATTATTTGACAATATTAGAGCACAGAATTGATTATAAATCGGTTCTTAGAATGAATAAAAATGAAGATAAAATGCTGTTACTATAAAGCAGGTTGGACTTGTTTGGAGACTGCTCTTGTGACACAGAAAAATTAGAGTTTGGCTTTAGGTTCCTCAAGGATCTCGGAATAAACGGTGAGTATTGGTTAGGCTTTTCCATAAGGTTGGAGGGTGACATTTGAAATAAAAATTCTTATTTGAGTGAACAAAAACAAAACAGAATAATCATTGACAATATCTAATATCTCAAGCCTACTGTTGCTCGAACTTATTTATTTGAAATTTTAAAACTTTTACATACTACCCCCGTTTGCCCTCCCTCCCCTTCCCTCACCTCTCCTCTCCCCATCCCACCCCCATCCATTTCTCCAGGAAGGTAAGGCCTCCCTTGGGGAGTCAACAAAGTCTGGCTTAGTAAATTGAGGCAGCACCAAGCCCCCCCCCCCCCCGTATCAAGGCTGAGCAAGGTAACCCATCCATCATAGGAAATGAACTCCAAAAAGCTAGTTCATTGTTGCCTGAATTCTAATTGGTCATAATAATAAAAACCTGGAGTCAGATATCAGGGTGAAAGCTGAAAGATCAGAGAAGTAAAGAAGTCACTAGAAATACCTTTTACCTCTACAGAATCCTCAGACCTAAGTGGGCAAGATTCCTTCTCCAAGAATCTTCAGGGTGAATGCAGTGAGCGCCTGTCTTCTCCTGCCTTATATTCCTCTCTCCACCCAGCAATATCCTTCTTCCTGTCTTCACCTCCTTAGGGCTAGGATTAAAGATGTGAGCTTCCACTGCTTGGATCTCTTTCTCTTTTAGACGGATTCAATCTCACGTAGCCCAGGGTGTCCTTGAACTCACAGAGATCTGTCTGCTTCTGTCTCTCCAGTACTGGAATTAAAAATGCGTGCCGCCAACGTCTGGCCTCTATGGCTAACTAGTGTGGCTGGCTCCACACTCTGATCTTTAGGCAAGCTTTATTTGTTAAAGCACAAACAAAATATCACCACAGTCTACTCCTGCTGTTTGCACATGATGCTTCATTTGTTCCTTGTAAACACTGTAAAAAATAGACTAGTATCCCAAATTTTCTTTTTTAAAAATTTATTTTAAGATTGCATTTGAAATTGCAATATAATTACATCATTGTCTTTCTCCCTTTCTCTCTCAAAACCCCATGGCCTCTTATTCTTTAATTATATATACAACTTGCTCAGTGTGAATATTATTACTTGCATGTATGACCACTTGATTTTTAGATAACCAATCAGGGGCACTCTTCCCTGGGGAAGACTCTTTGTCCTGCCTTCCGTTTTCACATTTCATTAGTTGCCTGTAGTACTTTGTCTAGTACTGAGGATTCATGAGCTTTTCCCCATCCACATTAGCATGTGTATTGGTATTATGTTTAAGCATCCACGTCAATGAGACTTCAAGAGTGTAGCTTTGTTAACCTAAAAGACATAATCTTACAGCAAATATCATGTTCTTCTGGTTCCCGCCAGGGTTGTTACACAGAAAAACCCTGTCAAAAAAAAAAAAAAAAAAAAAAAAAAAGAGGGTTTCTCATGCCTGGTGTTTGGATTTTTGTTAAATGGTCTACGGCTCTTGGAGAAAGCATTGCCAGCTCAGACCTATGCACAGAATTACATACATTATACATAATTTTAGGTAGATAGATAATAATGTGGTTCCTTATAGTTTTTTTCAGACAGTCTTACTGTTATTTTATCTCTCCCCTCTTTCTTCTGTATTTATCTCCCTCCCTGTCCCTAATTAATGGTCCCGTCTCCCATTTCTCCATTCAAATAGCTTGTATCCTGCTGGTCCCCTCCCTGTCACTCTTCCTACATGCATGGTCTCCTTTGACTTTGCTGGTTCCCACAATTACACATTCACAGTTCTGAAGACTTGGAGGTAAAAACTATAGACTAGGCAGAGAATGCAGTGTTTATCTTTCTGGGTCTTGGTATCTTACTCAATATGACCTTTATTGTTCCTTACATTTTCCTTTCAATTTCATGATTTCAGTTTTCTTTACAGCTAAAGAGTATTCCATAGTATATAAACACCATACCACATTTTCAATATTCGTTCATAAGTTGGAAGACATTTAGGTCGTTTCCATTTGCTGGCTATTATGAATACAGCAGAAATGAACATGGCTGCTCAAGTATCTGTGGAATAGAATGTTGAGTTCTTCATGTATGTGCCTGGGAGTGGTATAGCTGGATTATATGGTAGATTTATCTTTAGCTTCTTAAAGGATCTTCATGCCAACTTTCAGAGTGCCCATACCAGTTTGCAATTCTACCAATAGTAATTTATGATTCCCCTCTCCCCATGTCCTCTTTAGCATTTTCTGCTTTGTTGGTCTTTGCCTTTCTGATGTGACATGATGAAATCTCAAAGTTGTTTTGATTTGCAATTTCCTAATTGCTGAAGATGATTTTTTTTTTTTTTTTGGTTTTTCGAGACAGGGTTTCGCTGTGGTTTTGGAGCCTGTCCTGGAACTAGCTCTTGTAGACCAGGCTGGTCTCGAACTCACAGAGATCCGCCTGCCTCTGCCTCCCGAGTGCTGGGATTAAAGGCGTGCGCCACCACCGCCCGGCTGATGAATATTTTTGAGATATTTCTTAGCCATATTTATTTATTCTTTGGATAACCGTTTGGGTCCCATGCCTGTTTTTTTTGAACGGGTTATTTGTTTTTGATTTGGGGTGTTCTTTTTTCTAATTCTTTATGCATTTTTATATTAGTCCTCTGTTAGATATATAGCTAACAATGATTGTCTCTTATTCTCCTGGCTTCCTCTTTGCTTGCTTGAATGTTTCTTTAGCTATTAGAAGCTTTATAAGTTTTTTGAGGTTTCCACTGTCAATTATTGGCTTCAGTTCCTGGATGAATGAGTTTTATTCAGAAAGTCCTTCCATACATCAGTACCATGTAGGGCATTGCTTATGTTTTCTCTAGCAGTTTCAATGTTTCACATTTCGCGTTTATGTCTTTGATCCATTGGGAGTTAGTTTCTGTGCAAGGTTCTAAAAAACAAAAGATAGGAAATTTTCTTGATAAATGATTTACACACAAATCTCATATATTTAAATGCACATATATATTTATTTAAACCTCAGTTTAATTTGTGTGGCATAGTTATTAGGTGGAATTTATTTTTACTTTGCAGTAATGAAGATGATATTAAGGGCCTCATTCATACAATTTAAGGATTGTACCATGAGCTGCTAACTTAGGTGGCATTTCTATACTGATTAACTTGGATGAATTTAGCTGTAACAAATATACTATTTTTTTTTTTTGCAAGACTATCTGGTAACAACTATGGCTGCAAAGTTCACATTCATGTTCATGTACAATTTTATCTTAGAAGACAATTAGAAACCTAGCCAATATGATCTTATAAAGTATGAAATCATTACTGAGCCACAAAGCATAACTGGACCAATATTTCAAATTAAAAAAAAATGAACAAGCTTCAAGTTGACACTGTGCTATCTGATTTCCAATTTGCCTTGGTATTTTTCTCCAATCTATTGCAATTTGGATAGTATTATATGCAATGAAGATATTGAAAGAAAATAGAATTCAATAAGCAGGCAGCAGCTATGCAATTTTATAACCCACCCCGTACGTGTTCCCAGGAAGGAAAATACGGCTTTAACCTTAGACGTACCACTTGATTTTCTGAACTTTAGTTTTTTTTTTTCTCTGAAAAGTAGGGACCATTATCACCTCTTCTTGTCAATATTGTGTTCAAAGCACTAGCTGAGCAATAATGCAAAAGAAGGACATTAGAGAGATACAAATAGGAAAAGGATAAGTCAAACTACCCTGTTTGTAGATGATAGGACACTATGCATATTATATCACAAAAATTTTATATGAAAACTTTTAGAAATGGTAAAAATTGCATCAGTGTTTCAGGGTACAAAATCAACCTAGAAAAATAAGCCATTTTCTATACATTAACAACAAACATATAGAGAAAGAGATTATCCACATTCCCATTCACAATAGCCTCAGAGTAAATAAAATATCTTGGATTAAACCTAACAAGGAGGTAAAAAACCTTTACCACAAACTGAATAAAGAGAAAAAGACATTAAGAAAAATGGAACGGAAACACATTCCATGTTAATGGCTTGGTAGGATTTAGATTGTGAAAATGACCATTCTACCAAAATCTATTTGCATATGCAGTGCAATCCCAATCAAGGTCCCCATATCATTCTTCAGAGAAAAAAGAAAAACTATGGTAAAATTCATATAGATCTACAAAAGACCCCAGACAGTCAAAAGAATACTGAGACCAAAAAGCAAGCAGGAAGGGTTACCATTCCAAATCTCAGCATTTATCTACAGAGCCATAGTAATAAAGGCAATGCAATATTGGCACAAAAGCAAACGTGTATACCCATGGGACAAAATGAAAAACATAAACATGAATACATGCAATTACAACCATCTAATATTCAACCAAGAGGCAAAAAAAAAAAAAAACCCCAAACACTGGAGAAAAGAGAAAATATTCAACAAATTGTGCTGAAAAGAATTGTATATCTGTGTGTAGAAGGAAATTAGAACCACATCTATTACCTTGCACAGAAACTAACTCCAAACTGATCAAAGACATAAATGTGAAACATGAAACATTTAAAGTGCAAGGAGCAAACACAGGCAGAACTACATGGTATTGATGCATGAAAGGACTTTCCCCATTTATCTAGGAACTGAAGCCAATAATCGACAGTGGAAACCTCAAAAAAAACTTACAAAGCTTCTACACAACTAAAGAAACAATCAATCCATGATTACATTTCCTGCACATCACACTTGTGCAGCTTGAGCTTGGGCTGGTCTAGTGACAGCAGAGGTGATAGACGCCACTTCGGTGAGATCAGGTGCCATCTTGATTAGGGAGAAAGAGCTTACCAGCTACATCACCTTAAAGAATCAAACTTACCTAGGAAGGATTTCTGAACTGACTTTTCAATGATGCCATGCTCAGCTCTCCAGAGACTGTATATCCCTCTTGACTCTCAGGGTGAAGTTATGTCATACGGCACTGTTGACTTTTAGGCAGAAGATCTACAAAAGCCTCGTCTACTACTCAGAAGCACAAACATATCTTTGGTTGATAGCCAAAGGGAAAGAGCTCTTGGAAACCTAAGAAAGGGTTCACACTTTACTGATGTATGCTGTCCATGTAGTTGAGGTTGATCTTAAACTGGGACAATGTTTCTGCCAAAATAAGGGGATTACAAACATATGTCAGGATATGTGTCATTAAAGATGTAGTAGACAATTTGATTGAAGAATATGGATTTATTCTAGGGCATAAATCCTGATTCTAACCAATATTAAACAAAAAAAATCAGGACATGAGTCTTACAGCCATGAGGAACTGGGTTCTTCCAGCAACCTGATCAAGTTTGGAGTTGGATTTTCTCTAGGTCATCTAAATAGGAGCCTGTGTGATGCTTTAATTTCAGTCTTATAAGACCATAAACATAGACCTCTATCAAACCTTCTGCATTCTCTAACATGGAGCCATGAGGGAATAAATGGGTATTGTGGCAAGATTGTGTTGTTGTTGTTGCTGTTGTTTCTTGTGATAATTTGTTATACTGCAATATGAAACAAATATGTTGCTACACTTGAGTTTCATAAACTAGAAGACTGGCTATCTGCCAACAACATTCTGAGAACAAATCCCATCAATCTAAATCTTGTGAGGATCAAATTTTATCCATGGCCACATGTACCTAGACCAAGCTTCTTCTCTATCAAATATTCACATGAGTCTAGATCTGTGACTGACATCTTGCTTTTGGAGAAAGCCTGGGTGGGAAGAACTAGGTCATCTGTGGTCAATTCCTGTCTAACAACTGATCAGTCTGAAGGCCATCCATCTCAACTGATGGTCATGTGATAATAAAGCCATTGTTATTATTGCTGCCCATTGGCTTCTGACTCCCATCATTCCTTACCTTCATTTTTTTCTGTCTTCACAAATCATGTCTTATTTTTTCTTTCCTTGCAATGCTAGTGGTTTAACCCATGGCTTCATGGGGAAGAAGCCAGCACCCCACCAACTGAGATAGACTCCCCATCATCCCCTTACGTGTAAGAGGATGAAGGGCTATCATCATCCATTGGGTTGTGTTCGTGGTGAGGAACATGCACTTCCTCCTTACTCCTGGCAGGCAAGTGTCTCCTTTACTACAACAATCCCCTCTTGTTTGCTCTAGAGCAACCATCCACCACAAGTCTTTGGTACTATGGGTACCAATCAATAACTGCCCAATACCAGTAGGCATGTATCAGCCTCTCTGACATTTTTTCCCTCTCTTAGAGGAAAACTCACTTCTACTTATGCTTAGTGGGGGAAGGTAATTTACCCTTTATAATGAGTGAGACCAAACAAATGTGCTTTCTCTAGGAAGCCAAAGTCTTTGTGGTCTCCAAACAGGTTCCACTTTGTCAGGCTGATCTTCATGTCATAACTTGTCTGTCTGTCTGTCTGTCTGTCTGTCTGTCTGTCTTTCTTTCTTTCTTTCTTTCTTTCTGTCTTTCTTTCTTTATTCCTTCCTTCCTTCCTTCCTTCCTTCCTTTCTTTCTTTCTGGCTTTTTTTAGGCATAGTTTCATACTACAGCCTTGACTGGCCTAATCTACTCTGTGTAGACAAGTGTGGCATTAAGTCTACCTCCCTGCCTACATCTTAGAATTGTAGGCATATGTCAACATACCTGGCTCTAATTTGTCTTTGTTAGTCTCTGGAATTTCTGTTGAAACCAGACAACAGCAAATTGAAAACAAAAACAAAAACACCTGTGTTCTGTGAACATGAAGCATGTACCCAAATTTTAGCCTTGAATACATTTCGTGGCATTGTATAAGAGAGCTCCTGAATATAGTGAGACCCATAAGTGTT
Organism: Alexandromys fortis; assembly: GCF_014885135.2. Lineage (NCBI taxonomy): Eukaryota > Metazoa > Chordata > Mammalia > Rodentia > Cricetidae > Alexandromys > Alexandromys fortis. The sequence continues at coordinate 6,792,792 of NW_026067923.1, forward strand.
GCAGGAGCTTTACAAAGAACACATTTTACAGCTCTGTACCCAAAACTGTGCAACAAATTAGACTATGTGAAAAATGTCATCATTTTCATTAGCCTGACACCATGATACATAACCAAGTGGTACACCAGTGGCATGCTAGGAAGAAGTCCTCTGCTTGTGAATGGTAGGATTGACTCAGCACCCTAGGTGACTGGCCTAACATGATCATTTTGCATCAGTTCCTTTGTGCCAGTGAGCAGCTCAAACACGGATACAGGACTCAGGGGACATTCCCCTGGCTCTACAAAGAGACTTCAAACAAGGGGACATTTTGACTAGAGGCTATGTCATAAGGAGAAATACAGAGATCCTACAGTTCTGGTCCCACTAACTTGAAATTCAAAGTCTACAAATGGCCAGGAAATGATGGGGGGCGGGGAACCAGGACACTGAACAGCCAGTCAGTTCTGACACCTCCTCTGCCTGTGGGCCTCTTTGAACATCCTGGTTGTCTAAGCCCACTGCAACCCAGATTCTATTACTTGCAAAAAAAAAGCTATTCTACTGGTTGCATATTTTAGTACCAATAAAATATAGATCTGGAAAAAGACATTTTGTAGTTAAATTTATGCAGCCATCCTTAAGAATAAAACCAGAGGATTTAAGACAAACTTAGGAAGGCCAGTAGGCCTACTTTTAGATTGGTTCTTATAAATGATGGTTTGGTGCCAACATCAAGATGTTAGATGAGATCCAGGACAGAAAAAAAATGGTAACAAATATAAATGGAATCAGAACTTGATTTAGTCACTTTCTTATTCATTAAATAAGTGTTTTCAGTCTTTGGGTGCCTAATCCTTTGGGGGATCTAATGACCCTTTCACAGAGGTCCCATATCAGATATCCTACATATCAGGTACTTTTATTATGATTCATAACAGCAGCACAATTACACCTATGAAGTAGCGATGAAATAACTTTATGGTTGGAATCACCACAACATGATGAACTGTATTAAAGGGCTGCAGCATTAGGAAGGTTGAGAACAGCTGTCCTAAATCTATGATGTCATACCTCAGTATACTCTGACAGAAAGGGATATGCATTCATGATGGTCAGTACTGAGAAGCAACTGGGCAGGAAATGCCTGGAATATTCCACTGTTTGCATGAAAATAAGCCATTGATTAAGACCTCATTGGAAAGTAACTTAAAGATTTTTTTTAAACTGTGTTATTTTACAGCCACCAGCTGGATGGTACCAGGCACAGGTTGCCAGTATCTGGTCTAGAGGAAGATGGGAACACTTGGAAGGCTGGAATACTGGTGTAGGAGGTCCTTCTGTTTATGTGTTGCTTTCATTGGTTAATTAATAAAGAAACTGCATGGCCTGGTAGGGCAGAACTTAGGTAGGCAGAGAAGACAGAACTGAATTCTGGGAGGAGGAATAAAGCAGAGACAGAGAGCTGCCATGGAGACGCCAGGGCAGACATGCTAAATCTTTCCTGGTAAGCCATGACCTTGTGGTGAACACAGATTAATGGAAATGGGTTAAATCAAGATGTGAAAGTTAGCCAATAGGAGGTTAGAGCTAATGGCCAAACAGTGTTTTAATTAATATGATTTCTGTGTGATTATTTCAGGTTTAAGCTAACTGCGGGGCCAGAACAAACAAAGGACCCACGCTCCCTGCAACAGAATACAAACCATGAGCTCAATTCCATGAACTCAATATTAAGTCATCTTACAGGGAAGTGCTTCAATTTTGTGTATTGAGTGATGGAACAGATCCAGTAGAAAAGCCAGAAGTCACGTCTGGAGGTGTGTCTTACCTACACCATGGGCAGATATGTATACAGTTATGTCATATGTGACTGTACTGACGTGATGCACATCTTTATTTGTGATGAAAATTATCTTACTATTCCACACTCTTTTGTTTGTCCAACAAAGACTAAATTTGACAAGCCTAGTAGGAGGGCTTTTCAATCACATCAGTGATATTTATACTCCAGCACCAACTGTGTGCTCTTTGAGAGGCTACTGAATCAACCTAGTCTGCTTTCTCCTCGGGGACATAGAGGGAGTGTAAGCATCTCTCCATGTCTCTTTCAAGGCATGAAAGGAGGGATGTGTGAACTGAAGACCAAATGTTACCAGTCTTCTTTCCATTCTTCCTAATAAAGAGCTCTTTCCTCTCTTAATAGTGAGGATAAAGAAGTCACTGAAGGGAGGAATTTTATCAGTCGATGAAAAGGTGTTTTTCCTTGGGAATACTCAAGTTTCATACTGAGGTGACTGTGCCTGTCTCCCTCTGGGATGGCTAGTACACTGGGTCTGTTAGAAGCTCAGATGTTTTTGTTGGCCTAAGCGTTCTAGGTAACAGACAGAGAAACTCTATGCCATTTTTAGCTAGGTTATACATAGCTATTAGAAAACAAAACAAACAAAAAAACCTCAAACAAACAAAAACAAAAGCAAAAAAACAAACAAACAAAAAAAACAAATAGCTGCCTGGACTTTACTTTTTGAATTCTCAGGCAAAAAGAAGAGACACTGTTTAAATCCCCCATGCGTCTTCCTTTTAGCTCTGTATGGTTGGCAGTGCTAACCCTGAAAGTTGGAGAGTTCCAGTATTCACTTGAATAAGCTCAGAGTCTAGTGGTGACTGTACTCACAAAAGGGAAGCCACTGGAGTCCAGTGTGGGAGGAACATCATGAACTAGAGAGAGACAATGAAGGCAACTCTCCCTTCATTCAGTCTCAAGCAAACACTAGCAATGTTAGAGAAGCATCCTGGATTCTGAACTGACTGGACGCTGGTCTACTGTAAGGATGGGGGCCACGAAGAGGCATTGACATCAGAAACATGTCGTGAAAGGGGAACATCTTCAGTCAGGGCTCTGCGGGACTCCTGTTAAGATCTTTCCAGATGAAGGTTGTCCTGCTTTCTTTCATGAACTTCTTGACCAAGACTCTGCTCATAGCATGCAAGAAATATGCTGCATTCCCAGAGTCTTTAACAAGACTGCTTGCAAGTCTCTCCAAAGGCGTCCATGTCTTGACAGCAGGAACAGGGAATTACTCAGACTGAAATTCCCAGCACCCAGTGCTATAGTTGGATCTTGAATATTTTCTGAAGACTCATATGTAGAAAGCTCAGTCCCAAGTTACCATTATTGAAACAGGTTGGAAGTGTGGACATGCCGGGTCTTTTGGAAGATGCTCAAGCCACTGGGGTGTGTCTTTGAGGGACACTATCACAGCCTTGTCACTTCCTCTCTGCATCTTTTGCGTGAGAGTGGTGGTGCTGGTAACTCTCCACAGACGTGAACCAACGAGGTCCGTCTCGCAGAGACCTTCACACTGTGAGCTCAGTTTACCTTTTCTCTCTGTGAGCTGATTATCTCAGACATTTTGCTACAGTGATAGAAAGCTGAGTGACTAATACTCAGCAAGTCTTCAATACATTAAAAGAAAAAAGACTGATGTTCTGCATAAAAATTACAAACATGAGCCGGGCGGTGGTGGCGCACGCCTTTAATCCCAGCACTTGGGAGGCAGAGGCAGGCGGATCTCTGTGAGTTCGAGAGCAGCCTGGTCTACAAGAGCTAGTTCCAGGACAGGCTCCAAAACCACAGAGAAACCCTGTCTCGAAAAACCAAAAAAAAAAAAAAAAAAAAAAAAAAAAAAAAAAAAAAAAAAATTACAAACATGGAAAAGCAGAAATAAGAGGACCACTGCATGGTTTTCGTTTCAATGTAAGATTGGGTATATCTTCAGTTTGTTTCAGTTGATGCTCTTTATTGGATCTCTGTAGGTTGCCATCCATGTATTGGTATGTGGGATAACGAGATGAAGGCATTATTCCTAATTCAAATCAGTTTAAACTGATGATTACCGCGAAAACTTGAGCTACCTAAAAGTGCCTTGATGCTCCCATATATTTATTTGTATGTCTTATGGTAGCCAATTCATGTGAGTATGAAAATTTTTTTTCAGTTTTATCAAAACATAATCACTATTACCAATATATTGTAAACTTTAATTTAAAACAAGTCTTTTGAATCAGGCAAACCTATAAACTCCATAGTTTTATCAAATTTCACACTTTTGTCACGTGTTACATAATTGCATTAGAGTGAATTAACAGTTGTCTGTTTGAATTTGACTGTACACTTTGCCTATTGAGACAGATTAGGGCGCATTGTCAGATTCCTTTCATTTTTGAACCATCGTTGCCATCTAGTGGCAAAATGTAGGGTTTCACTAACAGAAAGTAATCTGTTCTCTCAAATAGCTAACATTATAATCATAGCCAAAGTTTGATTAGGACAGTCTACCACCATTTCAGTATCTCCAATTATTGACTTAATAAAAACAATAGAGTAGTTTAAAGTATTTACTAAGACAAAACCTTCATCAATGTCACGGTGTTTTCACTGCCTGACGCGTTCCATCCTTGTGTGGTTGTGCTCACGGACGTAAAGTAAACCTCTTTATATCGTCTCATAACCAGGACAGAGAGGACAGAGAATTCGTGTTCATATGCAACTCTAGATGCTGATGTATACTCTTTCTGGCTCCAGCTCTTTTTCGTTCTTTCTTTGTTTTGTTTCCTACTGACGATACATAGACATTTGTCCAGGTTTGTTTAGAGCTCGTGTCTGTTGGACATCTCCTTAAATATTTAGCCTTTCTTGTATTTCTTTCCTGCACTCTCTTCCCATACCCTAGTGCAGATATACCTCCTTAAATTCTTGAGATCAATATAGCTTGAGACAGACAATTCTCATAAACATAAATCTTTAGTGGGGAGTTGTAACAATGTACAACTGATTCTGACAGGTGTGCTGTCAGAATCTGAGGTTTAAGTTTGAAAAGATCGAAGAGATGAATGTGCATAACTGTATAGGAGCCCTATCTATGGTCACCTAGATGGCAAGGTTCAAGACTGCTGAATGGAAAAACCATGTTTAATCAGTGCTTATGAGTGTATTACGCAGTGGGGAAGCAGACCCTCTCAAGTCTTTCTCAGAGGCCCCAGTGAAAGAACAAAGGGAAAGTTAATTCTGTGTTCTTCCCTAGGGCAGACATGGAAAGATCCAGCCTGTGGCTGTAACCTGAACCTCAAAGGAGTTTTGGTTCCTGAGAACCCAGCTTTCTCCACTGACAGGCTGTGGTTTTCAGTCCTAAGGCTGAAGGAGGTATCCTGCGTTCTTTGTCATCATTGTCTGACTTAGGTCTCTGCTGACCTTAGCCCACCCCCCCCCTACAAATAGTGTATAAGATGCTGTATTTCTTAATAAACTCAGGCAAGGCCTCCTTGTTCCAAGTACTTGTTTTCTTAGTTTCTCATGCCCAGTCCTCTACATCTCATTGTTCTGAACCCTGATTCCTGCAACCTTGAATCGTTGTCCAGGAAAAATAGAAACACACTTATGAGTTTTCCGGGTCATGGTCCTAAGGTTTTGCCAGATGGGCAGTCTTGGCTGAATCGCTAATGTGGATTCTTCAAGGCGCTGTCTGATGGTCTTTCACAACAAATCACGGACCAGCTCTTTTCCTCAGTCACTGCCTTTCCGGGGATAGGGTGTGAGAGACAGAATCTCTCAGGACTGCAACCAAGGAGGTAAAGTTGATTTTACAGTTTGCCACTGTATTTCCTTTCAGGGAGAGTTTTCTTTTTCACCCTGAGAGCTGTACCTGCTGGCTGAGCCAGGGGTTCGCTGAAACCAACAGCAGAAACCAGCAAAAGAAATGGAGAGGAAGCACTCTTTCTGCAGATTAGTATCAAAGAGGGGTCACAGAAATAGACTTTCGATAGTAGTGATACACTTCCGTGCCCTTCTATCACACTGGCCAGCCACCTTTGTGCTAAATGCATTGCTAGCAACCGCCACTGCTTTTGGCCCCAGGGCTGAGGTTTGGACTGACTGCTTTCTCCTAATGACTCCAGTGGGCAGAGCCAAAAGGGAAGTTGCCTGACAAATGCACCTGGGAAATGTAGTTCTCAGATTTCTAAATGCCAGTACAAAGTAAAGAATAGAAATGTGTGCAGAATGATTCCCATCAAAGAAATAATCACCATAGCCCTCTCACCTGGCTGGTAGCAGCCAGTTCTTCAACCAGGCACAGCTAAGCCACCATACAATAACTGCCATTTTATATTTCCTTTTACAGATGTGTGTATTCTGTGTAAGATGAACTTGCCTCTTCTGAAGAAGCTGGATATAAAGATCTACCTATGACGAATTCACCTCTAGGTGCTGATGATATCAACTCAGTCATAATCTCATCAGATTGCTCTTGTAATAGAGACTGTAATCCGTGAAGTTATTCATTAGACACCCAGAAGAACACACACAATGCCTGGGACTTCAGGCTTACTCTTCTCTTTCTGCCCTCCCTATCCCCCATCGCCAGACATTTTCTTTGGCTCGTTTGAATCAATCACAGCAATTTCTCTGGTAGTGTGATACAACCCAAATGATCAAGAGGCAGGTTTAGTTTCCATCTGGGATATAATTGTGTCCCTAGAGAAACTTTAATAGTTTATAGATGTGATTCTGGGAAGCCTAGCCCTGTGATGGCTTTGTGGAGATCTAACTAGACCAGCTTTTGATTTCTGAACTTCCATGTTTCAGCTATGTGTGAACTAGTAGGCACGGTGGCCATTGTGTGTATACATCATACCCGATGGCACAGAAGCCTTCCAGAGAATTAGCTCCAACTCGGGTTTTTAATAGGCCAATTCTCTCCAGAAAAATAATAAAAAACAATAAACTCTGACTTGTATCATTTCCCTGCCCCAGAAAATAAATTTCTTTGCTAGAAGAGTTGATATAAAGGAAATATGATGGGAAACATGGACCCTGTGGGATGGTGGTGAAAGTATAATAGACAAGAAGGTGAAATTGCTTCTGCCTATGACCCAAGGGATGTGTCATAGCTCTCTGCACATGAGAAGGACCTCAGGAACTAGCCTGCCTCCAGCTGGCAAGCGTCCTCTCAGAGGCAGTCAATCATGGTGGCTTTCAGACCAGTGTAAATGAGAGGGATTGTGCATGCTTTTTATCTATGCCACCATCAAACTTGTGAATAGGACTATTGAACAAACATTTCAATGGCTAAAGGGAGAGTCTGGATATCATGCTATGACCACACATGTGGGATTGGGAGATCCTCTTATATTGATCTCTGTTGAAGTATTTGCTCTTTCCTAAATGTCGTTATATTCAATTTCTTTTATGTTGGTCTTTTAAATTCTGATTGTATAGAGACACTATCAGCACTTGCCCATGGTAAAAACCTTCTCTCCTGGCTACATCTCTAACTAGGCAAAGCTGGCGTTTAGATGACACACACAATGAGATGGTATAAGAGAATTCACTCTCACTATCTTTCAGACCATCACGAAAGGGTTCAGGATGGTAGCATCTACTTCTGATTGATCACAGATACCTTGTATATTTATTGATAAACCAAGAACAGGCTGTTCTTGTAGATGGATTTTTTCTTTGGGCCACCAGCTCACAAAAAGCAACACAGAGACTTATTAATTATAAAAGTTCAGCTTATAGCTTAGACTTGTCCCATGAGTTCTCATAGCTTAGATTAACCCATTTATATTAATCTACATTTTGCTTTGTGCCGTTTTACTTCTCTTCCATCTTGCATCTCCTGTTTGCTTTCCATGTCCTCTTACATCTCTCTCACACCAAGATTTATCTTCTCTTCTCTCTCTACCCGGAAGTCCTTCCTAATCATTTCTTGACTAGCTCTTTATTAAATTAATCAGAAGGCGCTTTGGCAAAGACACATGTTCACTGTGTACAAAAAGTTTACTCCACAACATTTTCTTTCTCCTCAGTGGACAGTGGATGGACAGAACGAGATGTAAAATAAGCAGGGGTAGCACTTATGATTGACATTTAAGAAGAGATTCATGCTGGGGATCATCCAAGTGCCTACATCCACGGAAGGAAGAGAATTAAGTTTCCTGTGTCCCTATTTGTTTTAACAAAAAGGAAACAGGAAGAATATAGAAAAGCAATAAACTTGAATCCTTACAAGCATGCTAAATGGACTGGAAGTGATCAAACTCTACCAGCCATTTCCTCTAGTTGTGGATTTGAGGAATATATTAATATTTTCATACTAAAAATAACATAAAGCAGAAGGGAAATAAGAGTGCAAACTGGGCTGTAATGGATGCGATGATAAATGAGTCCTTGATGACTAATAGAGCTTCAGTGAAGGGGACAGAGTCAAGCAGTTTTTAGCGGAATTTTGATGAAACATTTTTGCTTCAAAACAAATGCTATAAACACACATTAATCTCCCAAGTTTGTTTTCCTTGTCACGAGGGTTAACAATTTTAAAACTGCTTTCAGCATTTTCTAAGATGGAACATTTGCTCAACACACTGTTGAAAATGCAACCAGATTTCTCGCTGCTGGAGAGGAGCTGATAAACACAGAAACAGGGATGCCAGATGAGTCAGTGGTGTATGGGTTGGAGGGGGAAGCATCCATGTAAATCACAGCTGTATTTAGACATGCAAGTTCACGCATACTGCATGCATTTATTTTTAGTCCTCTTGGCTGAGAGTGTGGTGAAATGACATTCTGGTTGTGATGAAGACACACAGCACCTAGATCATGGCCTCTTAACACTATTTTTTATGAAAGGAACCTTGAGAATACATTTAGCACTAGTGTTGGAGAAAGGTAGTATTTATAAGACTAATGTGGAGCTTTTTCTTTAAAAAAGAAAAGTGCAAAGGATAATAGAGACATGTTAAAAGACATGGGATCCAAGTCAAGGAACATTTTCTGAGGAAGTTTGGGGAAGAGTGTGTCTCAATATAAACAAGGGCAAAGGTAAACCTCAATTTGCAGTCACCTTTTAAGATGTCCACACAGCCCTCACTTCTTAAAAGTCATTCCTTAATGTGGTGTAGAAAGTCCTTCTGTATATGTGTTGCTTTTATTGGTTAATGAATAAAGAAGCTGCTTCGGACAATGGCTTAACAGAATATAGTCAGGCTGGAAGAGATATATATAGAGAGAGAGTAGGTGGAGTCAAAGAGACACCATGAAGTTGCCAGAGGAGAAAGGCATGAGACACCAGCTGAAACCTTGCTGGTATGCCACAAGCCTCATGGCAAAGTGTAAAATAATAGAAATGGGTTAACCAAAGACATGAGAGCTAGCTAGTAATATGTTTAAGCTATTGGCTAAACAGTATTGCAAATAATATGGTTTCTGTGTAATTATTTAGGTTCTGGAGAGCCAGGAACAAACAAGTGGCTTTCTACAACAAATTAGTATCCAACGTGGGGTTAGCTAAATCCACATAAAACCTGAGAGGGCTTGGACAGAAATTCTAGACACCAAAAATACAATGTTTAGCTGCATTTTTTTTCCTGTATGGGCTCTGCTTGCTGGCAGCATGCTGCAGCTCCTTTAAGAGAGGTCTTCCTGATTCAGCAGTGGTAGCAAAAGAAAAAGAAACATGTGGTTTCAAAATGGCAGCTTCCTGGGCCATGCTGCCAGTATGAACTCTGGCTCTTTCAGGAGGCTGAGCACTTGAATGGGGTTTGTGAGCAGAGTATTACAATCTGCTTAATAGAACAGCCCAGACCCCGCTGCATACCTGGAACTAGGGCAGAGAGGTGGTAAACATGCCTCTGCCATGTTGGATTGGATGGAGCCAAAAGGCAGAGCAGTCTTAGTTCTAGCCAGCTGCTTTGCATTTTAAGAAGTGGTCCTGCTCAGAAAAGAATTATAGATATACAATAAAGACAAATTCATATGAAAAAAAGACCTCTAAATGGGTCACAGTGTGTTTAAAACTGTACATAGGCTTGGGAGAGAAAAGAAAAAGACTATAGAGAGTTACAAAAAGAAGTAAATGATTTTAAAAAAATAAAATGAAGTTTTTAAAAATGGCATATATACAGAGTCTGGATTATGCATATTATAGTGTTTTCTTTGAATTTTTTGACTGCAGAGAGACATTCAATTCTAGAGACTGCTAAGCTAAGCCAACACATATGCTTTAAAGATATCTTGATTCCAAAATTTGCATCTAAGAATTTGTTGCTTTGGAAATGAGGTTCTTCTTTTGTTTCCACAGAGGATGAAAACTTGTGGAATTCTTCCAGACCAATGTGGTTTGATGCACCAACCCCCTCAAAGGTCTTTGTGAACCCGCCCAAAAATTACTTCACCCAACAAAAAGCAGGAAACATTTTGGAGAGAACCACACCCAAATTCCCAAATATTGTTTATAATTTTTTTTACATTTAAAGAGGGATATGCTATAGAGATTTGCATTGGTGTGGATCTTGCTTTACTGATACAAATTTAAAGTTAATTTTGTTATATGTATATTTCTGCTCTTGATTAAGGTATCGTGTCTGTGCAGCTCATTTAAAATATAATGCATGCATATGTAATGAATGTAGGAAAATATAAAGGAAGGGACCCGCTTCACATCACAGTGCCAAATAGTGACTGTAAATGGATGGGTTGCAGTTTGGATATGGAGTGTTCCCAAAGGCCCATGTGTTAGAATCTTGATCCCCAGTGAGGGACTTTGGGTGACGGTATAACTTTTTAAAAGGAGAGACCCAGTGAAAAGTTTTCAGGTGCTAAGGAATGTGCTTAATGAAGAAAGTAGGTCCATTGTCACTTTATTTGTCTCTTTCTGGCCAGAAAATAAATGATTTTCTTCTGTTAAGCTCTCTAGTCATTGTATTGTGACTTACACAAGCCCTAAAGCAATGGACTCATGCAGACTTGAACCAAGCATCTGAAACAGTGAGTACAATGCATTTTCTTTTTTTAATTTTTTTATTTTTTTAAATTTATTTCTTTATTAATTAATTAAAGATTTCTGTCTCTTCCCCACCGCCGCCTCCCCTTTCCCTCCCCCTCCCCCAATCTAGTCCCCCTCCCTCGTCAGCCCAAAGAGCAATCAGGATTCCCTGCCCTGTGGGAAGTCCAAGGACCACCCACCTCCATCCAGGTCTAGTAAGGTGATCATCCAAACTGCCTAGGCTCCCACAAAACCAATAGGTGCAGTAGGATCAAAAACCCATTGCCATTGTTCTTGGGGTCTCAGTAGTCCTCATTGTCCGCTATATTCAGCGAGACCAGTTTTAACCCAGGCCTTTTAGCCTTTGCTGGAGAGGTTGTGGAGAAAGGGGTACACTCATCCATTGCTGGTGGGAATGCAAACTTGTGCAACCACTCTGGAAAGCAGTGTGTGGGTTTCTCAGGAAATTCGGCATCAACCTACCCATGGACCCAGCAATACCACTCTTGGGAATATACCCAAGAGAGGCCTTATCATACAACAAAAGTATATGCTCTACTATGTTCATAGCAGCATTGTTTGTAATAGCCAGAACCTGGAAACAATGCATTTTCTTTAGATAAGTTGGTAGATTTAGTTATTTGGTATAGTAACAAAAAGTGACTGCAGTTAAAATCACCATTCTGCTACCATCAGTACAATAACTGATTCAATTTTTTTTAAAAAGTCAGTGATGGTGAAATTCAAAGTGATGGGAAGCAGAACATTATATAGTTTCAGAATATCTTCCCATGGGGTGCTTATTAATCATGAAGGGAAAGCCTAATGAGGCGATGGATGCCAGCCACCTCCGCACTTCTCTGTGTCAAAAACTAAAGCCCAAACCAATACTAATGGTTTAAAAAACTAATGATCAACACTAAGGTGGCTCCCTTAACTAAGATATGTGCTTCCCTGCTCCCCTATATCCAACCTTCCTTTATCCCAATCTTCCTGTTTCCCCAAGTTCCCCCAATCCTCCCCTTCTCACTTTTCTCTCCCCGTCCCCCCTTATCCCCAACTCACCCCACCCCCAAGGTCTCAATTTTCTCCCCGGCAATTTTGTCTACTTCCCTTAGCCAAGAGGATAATAACTATATGTTTTTTCTTGGGTTCACCTTCTTGTTTAGCTTCGTTAGGTTCACCAGGTATACACTCCGTGACCTTTATTTGTGGCTAGAAACCAATTATGAGTGAGTACATCCCATGTTCATCTTTTTGGGTCTGTGTTACCTCGCTCAGGATAGTGTTTTCTATTCCCATCCATTTGCATGCAAAATTTGAGAAGTCATTATTTTTTACCGCAGCATAGTACTCTAATGTGTATATATTCCACACTTTCTTCATCCATTCTTCTATTGAAGGACATCTAGGTTGTTTCCAGGTTCTGGCTATTACAAATAATGCTGCTATGAACATAGTTGAACAAATGCCCCTGTCATATGATCGGTCATCTCTTGGGTATATTCCCAAGAGTGGCATTGCTGGGTCCAGGGGTAGGTTGATGCCGAATTTCCTGAGAAACCCAAACACTGATTTCCAAAGTGGTTGCACAAGATTGCATTCCCACCAGCAATGGATGAGGGTACCCCTTCCTCCACAGCCTCTCCAGCAAACTGATCTATTGGGAGCTCACCAAGGCCAGCTGGACTGTGACTGAAAAAGCATGGGATAAAACCCGACTCTCTGATCATGGCGAACAATAAGGACTGATGAGAAGCCAAGGTCAATGGCAAGGGGTTTTGATCCTACTTCATGATCTGGCTTGGTGGGAGCCTAGCCAGTTTGAATGTTCACCTTCCTAGACATGGACAGAGGGGGGAGGTCCTTGGACTTTCCACAGGGCAGGGAACCATGACTGCTCTTTGGATAGGAGAGGGAGGGGGAGAGGAGTGGGGGAGGGGGAGAAGAGTGGGGGACGGGGAGGGAAATGGGAGGCTGGGAGGAGGCGGAAACTTTTTTTTTCCTATTCTCAATAAAAAAAACCTAATGATCATAAAAATATCAGTAAACTAAATAATACCAACCTTACATCGAAGAAATGGCACATGACACTGAGCTGAATAATCTTATTAGTAGACCCTAGATTGAGAAAGTAGTGTGTTCTCCTGATGAAATGCACAACTTCAACAAATAAGAAAGACTAGTCAAATCTTAGAGTACGGGATGTCTCTAAAGTCATCATGTCAGAAAGCTAGACCCCATTCAGATTAAAGGCAAATGTGCAAAGCACTTGTGTGTCTATATGTGCACCTTTGTTTGTGGACATAATAGGTAATAAGTGCAAAAAGTTAGAGATTTCTATACTGTTTTCCAATGGACATAAATTTATTATAGCCCTGAAAAATCTAAAAACTATGTATGTGGGTTATGGGCTTCCTGTACCTGCTGCCCTGTGCTGTACCTGATGTCCTATGCTGTACCTGCTGTCCTAGGCTGTACCTGCTGTCCTAGGCTGTACCTGCTGTCCTAGGCTGTACCTGCTGTCCTAGGCTGTACCTGAAGTCCTATGCTGTACCTGCTGTCCTATGCTGTACCTGATGTCCTATGCTGTACCTGCTGTCCTATGCTGTACCTGTTGTCCTATGCTGTACCTGATGTCCTATGCTGTCCTAGGCTGTACCTGAAGTCCTATGCTGTCCTAGGCTGTACCTGCTGTCCTAGGCTGTACCTGTTGTCCTATGCTGTACCTATTATCTTATCTACAAAGTAGACCTGGCATATGGACAGAATTTTATGTAAATAACATATTTGTTTAGTAATCTCCAGGCTATTTGCCTATTTTCATTCATATTAAAAGCTTTGTTTTCATGTTATCCAGCCTCCCTCTACACATCTGTACCCTTCCTTCCATTATGCATTAATGGAACATGGTATTAGATTTTTAAGATTTTATCATTGGGAAAGCAAATATAAGATATTAGCTTTTATCCAAGTGTTAACCCAATGTAAAATGTAAAATAGAGTTCTTTTTCTTTTTACTACCTTTGTGTGTCTGTGGATGTGTGTGTGTGTGTTCAAGCATATATACACTTACATGTATACAGAAGCCCAAGGCTAAAGTCAAGAGTTTTTCTTCATTACTGTTCACCTTATTATTTGAGGCAAGGTCTGTCTGTTGAACATAGACTTCATAGCTATGACTAAATTGGCTAGCCAGATTGCTGCAGGAGTCCCTTATCTCTGACCCCTGATCCCTGGAGTTACAGGTGAGATGCCATACCCACCTATCTTTTACACGGGTCCTGGGCATCCAACTCTCTGAACCTTAAGTTTGGCCAACAAGCTCTTTAACCACTCACCTGGTTCCCCATCCCTAAACTGGAGTTTTTGAAACAGAATTTTAACAATGTATTAAGATTTTACTAAGCATTACGAAGAAATCCATTTGATTTGTCAATACATTTTAGTGATACATTAAAATATTGTGATGCAGGAATCTTTCAAAAAGAGAAAAAAGAATGGGTATTCTAGCTAGAAAGCTGAGTGGTTTCATGGGTTAAGACTTCACTAGCTAGAATGTTGAGGGGCTTCATGGAGGCACACAAGCTTGATGTAACCTGGGGAGGGTGTTGCTTTGGCTGTAAAAACCCATGAGAATTGTGTGGAGAAATATAAGAATGCAAAGCAGGATGAGGTGCCCTCAGGGTGGTTTGAGATAGAGAAGGTGTGAATTCGCATGAAGGGTAAGGAAACAGAAAAAGAAGTGTCTACAGCATCGTATGTTATAATGCATCATGCAATCTGATCCCGCAGATTTCATTATTTGCTTGGAGCTGTGGGAGAAACTGATGGGGAAGCAGAGCTCCAAGTATGATTGACACAGGGCTGAAGTCACCAGACCTTTTGTGTGGTGACACTGCAGACAGCTGAGTCACATAAACAAGTGGTCAACTTAGAACTTGGAAACAACCGTCTAGATCGTCTCCTTTGATGGACCCTTGTTTTGTGGTGTATATTCTTCTGTAGTATGAAGAGTGGTCAATAGTGGTTTCCAGTTGTCTTCTGATACAAGCCACTTTTAATGTGGGACAGTTAAATAACTTTGGTAGGTTTCTTACTTTCTCACAGGCAAACAAACTTGTGTGCATGGGTGACATGCTATCCACCAGCTCTAAATAGACTTGGTGAGTCATTGCCTACCCTGGCTTTGCTATCTGTTGGGATTCAGAAATCAGTCCCAGTTTAAAGATTTTTATGTCTTTCTTTCCCCTCCATTCTTTTGATGATATTTCACATGAGAAACACTGACCCTATCACATATTTGGTTTATGTTATACGTGGTAAATCATATGTTCTAGAAGCTTCTAATTCTTGTCTAGAAGTGTGTCTCTCTTGTCCAAACCAGGCAACTTAGAAAGATGAGTTCCTCTTTAATTGAAAGAGTAGGAACTAGAGTGCTGGCATTTCTATAAATCTGACCGTTTTGAGTCAACGATAATGAACAGAGAGAGCTTAAGGTGGCTTTTGTAGTATTTTGAGATTTATCATAACAAAATTATCAATAATCCCAGGGAGGCCTAGCCACCTTGGGTTTCTCCCATAAAAAGACCCACCAGGTCCATAAATGAGCTTTAGACCACAGAGAACATCATTGGCCTCCACAGCAACCTGCCATAGGTACTTAGCAGATAACTCAACAATTTGCTATGATGAGTGCTAGAAATAAGAGTCCAAAATAAGAAGACTGTTGACTGTTGTCATGACTTAAATGTGAAATGTTCCCACAAATTCAAGTGTGTCAGTCCAGCTTTTCAGTTGGGGCAGTTTTTTTGAGGTGGGAGCAGCTTTTTGAGGTGGGGTCTGGCTGGATGAAGAAGGTCACTGGAAGAATGTCCTTGATGCTGTCCCTTCCATCTCTCCACGTCCCCCCTCTACTCTTTCCCCTTTTCCCTTTCTGCCACGAAGTCCGTACTTTTGTCCATATGCTCCTGAAACAGTGCTGTTCCACCCTAACATGGTCCCACACTCGCCAAACTGAAGCCTGTAAAACTGTGCATGCCAGAACAATCCTTTTTGTCTTGTTGGATGTTCTGCCACAGTGATGGAAAGTCTTGTTAGACTACCTACCGAGTCGGGGTCTCTTCTGGTCTGAAGTGCCTTTAGTCTGCATCCAACAAAGACTTTGCCACAGATGACCGAAAAACATCATTTACTTTTAATATTTATAAACACTATGTTTATGTTTCCTAAAAATCCGACCTCTTTGCAATTTAAAAATGACTTCAATTTGTTTGGAAAACAATTGCTGTGGACTCTTAGAGCAGTGTCTAGTGTTTCCGTTTCTATTGCTCTAACAGACATTAGTTATCATCATGTTGTGATATGGAAGGGAAACTTCAGTGGTGAATACAACCCACATTATTAACCAAATAGCTGCTTACTCTAAGCTCAGAGAAATATGGAGGGCTCTGAATCTTGGTTCTTCCTACCAATTGGTTTCAAACAGTACATACTCCTCTCTACAGTCAGAATGCATGTGTCCCCCCAAACTCATGCATTGGAACACAGTTGCCAGGATGACAATGTCAGTAAGTGGCATATTCAGATCATAAGGACTCTACCCTCAGGCATGGGCTTAGTGTCTCTATTCGAGACCTTGAATTCTTATACCTTGGGAGGAGATTGCTAGAAGCTACTGTTATGGATCAGAGAGTGAATCTTCTCCAGACACCCACACTGCCAGCACAATGACCATGCTGACTTCCAAGCCTGTGGAATTAAACAATGCACTATAATTAAGATAATTCATATTTTAATGGTATTTTACCAGGAGCCCAAAGGGACTAAAGCAAAGGAATCTTTGCTTGTAGGTAAACATACCTTTGCCCTGTGCCTGGCATAGAAGGGAGCCCAGCTCTAACTTCTCTCAAATCTATCTTATTATGAATGCAGACAGTTTTTCTAAAACATTGCTTTTATAATCTCATTTCCCTGTTAGATGTATGTTAGGAAAGACAACACCGAAACCGTGGAAAACAAAATTGATAAATAAACCAAGGAAAAAGCTGAACTGTAGTTACATGAGAAAAATCTTATCAAAAGAAATGAATCATTGAAAAGTATACATGTTTTTTTAAAGTTAAAAGGATAAAGAAAGAAACTATTTATTAGGAACAAAATTTCAGGGGCCAAAATGAAAATTGTTGCAAATGAGAGACTAGCAGTTACAAGGGGGTTGGGGGGAAAAAGCTATAGAGGGGGCAACAGTTACATGGGATGGGGAAAAGGTTATGTCACAGAGGGGCAACTGTTACTCGGGATGAAGAAAGGAATTATAACATAGCAGGGCAGCAATTATGTGGGGGATGGGAAAGGAGTTGTGACTTAGAGGGGCAGCCATTACATGGGGGATGGGGAAAGGGGTTGTGACTTAGAGGAGCAGCCAGTACATGAGGGATGGAGAGCAAGGCTATCATCCTGTGATCCGCTTTGAGTTGTAGAGATTCTGGCAGTATTCTGAGTCTAGATGGTGACTGTTCTTACTACTAGCGATGGTTGTTTCCGGTGATGATTGCCCGTGACATTAGAGCGGCTTGTTAATGTTTGATGACTAAAGGGCCCGGAGTAAGCCCATTGTCTACCAATAGCACTTCACCTCCCCTTCAGTGTTCCAGTTTGGGCGATGCTGTTTATGATGATGCATACTTCAACTGTAGAAGCTTTACTTAGTGTATAGGATGCTGTTGGGGAGACTGTTTTAAAAAACATTGATATAATAGGTAGGTCTAAAGGTCATCTAAAAAACTGTTTGAAACGCTGAGCAATATCAGCAATTTGGATTGAAATGATGTAAGGTGTTTACTGTATGTAATGGATTAAGCACTTCACATGCATTAAACATTTGGTTTCCTAGCAACCCTATGAAGCTTAGGTCTGGAAATTTGACTAGGAAGACAAGGAAATGAGGAGAGTGTTATCATTTATAACCCTGGTGACCCGAGACCACATGGGTTCCCTGGTGGGTGGGAGACAGATGGATAAGTCATGCAGAGAGAGCTTGGTTATAGTGTTTTTAGTGGGTATAGGGAACAGTATAAGGAAAGGGATTATGGAGAAGATGGGTAGAAGGGGAGAGAGAGAAAGAAGACTGGAGAAAGAGGAAAGAGAGAAGCAGGGAGAGCGGGGAAGCAGTAGTTACTTCTTCAGAAGAGGGATGACAGAGAGAGCAGGCTGGGGAGGAGGCAGGAGATATGCTGGCCTCTAAAGGGAGTGGGTGGGGTCTCTTAAAGGGACCGAGTACCCAGGTGGCAATCCAGGCCAGCAGATTGCAACAGAGAGACATACAAGCACACATACAGAAAAGCTGGGATCAGATGGAATGGGCACACTAGAATAGAGTGGGTGGCACCAACCACTGAAACAGCAGAGAAGTTCGGGCTGTTTGTCATGTCAAGAGAGGCCTAAAGCTGGGCAGTGGTGGTGCACACCTTTAACCCAGCACTCAGGAAGCAGAGGCAGGCTCTGTGAATTTGTAGCCAACCTGGTCTACAGAGTGAGTTCCAAGATAGACAGAGCTGTTACACAGAGAAACTCTGTCTCAAAACAAAAACAAAACCAAAAAAACAAGCAAAAAAAAAAAAAAAACAAACTAAACAAACAAACAAACAAAAAAACCCACCCACACAGAGTCCATTTTGGAAACACTAGTCATTCATTTGTAAATTCTCTTGCATGGCCCAGAGAAACACTTGGCCTTTTTGCCTTTGCAAGCCTTACAGAAATGGCTTTGTCAATTTCCCTCCAGTCTGAGACCTTAGTCCTTGACAGGGCTGGCTCCTGTCAATCAGTGACCTTCACTCGGATCTTCCCTTCCTAAGGACTTCACTCTTTCTCTCCAGAAGAGACTATTTGACCCATGCTGCAGAAGGAAGGTTCGAACACAGGAAGTTGAGCAGCTTGCGCAAGACTGTACAGCTGGTGTGATTCTACAATGCCAACCAAAGAAGTTTGACCCTAGGTGTTATGAATTAACGTATACCCAAAGGTTCATCTCTGCACCATGGAACAGAGTGTGTGCCTCTGTGTAACAGTTCTGAGCAGAGTAAACTCTGTCTAGCCTCAACAAACCCTACTTCTTAAATGAGTATTAACACCCAAGGCAGATGTCTTTCCTCTTAATAGAAGCAACAAGCATTTGATTGCATCAAATCTCTAATAATTCTTAGGACATCATAGGCCATCATTTAAAGAACATGTGTACAGGACACTGCACCCAAGGTGAAGTCATATTGCAACTGGAAGAGAAGCCTGGACATCAGCTAATCAGCTAGATGCTGGTGTGTGCCAAAAGCTTGTTCCTCATGAACTGGTAAGATGGTGGTCCCAGAAAGTACAGAGGCATCTTTAGAGACAGTTTGTGTACCTAAGTTTGAGTGAAATGGGCAGAACCAGTCACTGGGGATGCCATGACAACCACAAGGAACTTCACAGCTAGCAATTGCAAGAATGGGACATGGGGTGGGGGTGGGGGGGTCAAAGGCCACTGAAAAGTTAGAACATTGCAGGGGAATTAAATGTTGCTAAAGGAAATTAAAGCAGATCAGCAAGTAGACACTGGAGTAGAAGATGGTGCTTCCTATTGGAACCACATTCCTTTGGAATTTGTTCTTCGGTGCTGGAATTGACCTGTGTAAGTTGACTCCCTTATAGTGCGATAGATAAAGGGAATGTGTCTGCTTAAACATTGGAACTGCTTAGCACTCCTGAGCCCTTTCCTCTGGCTGTTCTGTCTCTCTTTCTGTGCTGCACACTCCCATGTCAGAATTTGGCTTCTCCAAACTAGCAAATTCCCCTTGCGTCTGTCATGTTTCTGTAGCTGTCATTTAATAGTGCAGTATAGGTAATGTGGAAGGAAGGAGGTTTTACTCAAATCACAGGCCTGGTGGCTGGAAAGTTCACATCAGCCAAAGTTGATGAGGTTTCTCTTAGTACTGAGAAGGATGCCGAGTTCCAAGGTGGTGCAGGGTCCTCTCTCCTAAAGCCATGGCCCATTGGACTAGGGCTCTGTTTTGATGGTTTTGCTTAACCCCTACCACCTTCAAGTGGCATAGTTGGATTAAGACTCCATCTTCTGAATGTCTCTGAATGGGAATACAATCTCAGAATGAACTTTTGATGGAGACATCGGAGCCTACTACTCCCAGAAGACTCTCCTACCTTGATCCTTTCCAAGTGATGGACAGCCCTAAGGTGACGGGAAGTATTACTGGGATTATCATTGCCCAAGGAAAAGCTGAAAACAGGACAATTTGAAGAAGTCACACAGAAATTGTGGGTCAGAGCCCGCAGAAGTGGATTTGTTCCACCTTGACTAAAGTCCAGAGAGGTCAGGCCTAGTCTTGCTGCTTCAAGGCTATTGGCAAGAGGTTTGATTTAAGGTTTTGACTTAAGGAGGTTTTGACCTAGGATATAGTTACTTGGTGTTTTGAGTATTTAGGTGATAATCACTTTGTTTGTTCCTTGTATCATGGTAAAGCAGTCTTTTCTCTTTCTTCCCTTCTTTTGAACTGGGGTATTTAAAGATCGTAAGAAACAAACACGGGCAGATTCAGTATTCACTGGGTTGCCCTGCCAACTCTAGCCTATGTCTCTATATTTTTTATATCTGTTTATTCTAATTAACATTTATAATCACATGCCCCTAGCATGGAATGAATGAACCCATCAAGGCTAGACCCCAACAACAGTGAAGACTTAGCTGGGCCAATGAAAGTGGTCAGTGGCCAAACATTTCTTAAACGTTCTTCTGTAGAGTAGCTCAGAATCCAAAGCAGCTTTTGATGTTATTTTACATAAAATTTAAGAAATAAAAATTAGCCTACTTCAGTTGGAAAAAAAAATGGGTGATGTCTTTCAGAGGCCCAGCAACTGTGGTTTGCTTTTGTTTTATTAGGTTTTCAACTGAGCTGTGAGACTACTGCTCCATCTAATTAGTTTGCTGCCTACAATGGGAAAAAAAAATCCCTTCAAAGTTTTATAATATAACAATAGCAAAGTTACAGCTAGGAGGTAAGAACAAAAATAATTTTGTGGTTGGAGAGTCACCATAACACAAGGGACTGTGGAAAAGGGTTGCTTTAGGAAAGTTGAGAACCTCTGCCCTAGAGGTTGAGTAAGGAACCTGCCTGTCACACAGGGGCTTTGCTCTTTACAGTCTTGCTGAGCGTGACCTTCCCAGGCACACCTTCTCCCCAGGCTTACCTTCCCAGGCACACCTTCTCCCCAGGCTTACCTTCCCAGGCACACCTTCTCCCCAGGCTTACCTTCCCAGGCATACCTGGGCATTGTTATGCAGCAGCCAGTTAGCCTCTGAAGACTCTGGAATCTGAATATGCCACTTAAATTTCAAAACAGTTTCTCCAATCTCCCCATTTTCTTTGTTTGTGGGTGTAATTGGGGGCAGCTAATGTCCTTCCTGCCCAGCTGCTTGATGTCAATCACACAAGACCCATTTATCGGCATTTGTAGCATTGCCTTGCCTTGGTGGGCTTCGTATCTTCTCTAGCAGAGGGAAGCGATGAAGAAAGGCAATTTCGTTTTAGTTGCCTCTTTACCTTGGCAACGACCGCTTGAGAAACCCACATGTATGGCAAGTTTATATAATCCAGTCTGTGTTCTTTGTGTTCAAGGAACATCCTGGCGGCTTCACCAAGCCTTTCTCTTCTCTTTGTCATGCCCTAGCTCCTGTGGGGTGCGTGTGTGCTTGTGTGTGCACGTGAGTGCGTGTGCGTATATGCGTGCGTGCGCACCTGTGTGTGTGTGTGTGAGTTCCAAACAACTAATATAATTGATTCCTTTATATTTTGATTACCCGGCCAGCCATTTGATGAAAATAGGTCCTATAGTTTTCCATATGAATGAAGTAGAGACAATTAGTAGTCTATTAAACCCCGTGGGGCAGTGCCAGAGCCCAAGCACAACAGACCAAACAATAACGACTGCTGGAAAACTGCTATTTTAAAAGAGACCAGCAGGTGGCAGAAGCGCTGCAGCTAAAAGGAACACGTTGATCAGGATGCCGCGTGAAAATAGATTTGCGATGAACCTGAGTTCATCATTTCTCTTTACGTCACAAAATCAGAAGCAAATATCCACAGCTCCGTGGTAGTTTTTCTTTTATCCAGAGAGTGATTGATGCGAAACATAATTTTCAGAACGTTTAGGCATAGCATCCGCTTCTAAAGCGTGAGCGTGATCTGGAGATGAGCTGAGGGACCATTCTCTAGTGCAGTAGGGGGCACCCCGAGACACAGTTCCTGTTTTCTTTGGCTTTCTGAAACGCTCTAGGTGGCTCTAAGGCATGCGAGGCAGCTGTTAGGAGGGCCTAGCTCAGGCAATCTGCCTAAAAGTAAGAGTGAGTCCTCTACTGTCTGGACGTGTCCTTTGAGTCAGAGGTGGTGCTTTTCCAGCATGAACGAGACCCGGCGTTCAAATCTTATGAAGGGCTGTAATAAACGAAACCAAATGAACAAATGGAAATCCTTGCCTTTCTTTGGCCTACTTTTGACCAGAGTAAGCAGCTTTTAATAGCCCTTATTGGTACTCAAGAGGCAGATGTAGTGGGATCATCCCAAGTCCCACCAAAGCCAGTATGAACTGATAACCCTGTCTCAAAGTAATAAGACAGACAAACAAACAAACAAGAGAAAGACTCCTAAAAAGAAGCAGGGTTGCTGGTGGCTTCCTTTAGGTCAGAGGATGGTGTCTGGGGATGAATGTGTCTTTAAATGAATTTGGGTATATGTTCAACTATTTGTAAGTGATTCCCAGAATATTGTAAGCACTGAGTCCAGGCACCTTCTCTACCATTACTCCTGAAAAACACATCATTCTGAGCCTATCGCCAAATATGGTGTTGGCTGTTACACTAGACTGCCTGGCCAGAGAACCAGGATTTATCTGTCTCTGTCTCACATTGTTGAAGTTACGGCTTCATGGGGCCACATCCAGATTTTATATGGTTGCTTTGGATCTTCAGCCATGTCCTCATCCTTTGAAATCAGTCACTTAACGGACTAAGCCATCTTCTCCATCCTTTGTCTCATCCACTCCTTTTTTTTTCTTTTTTTTCTTTTCTTTTATTTTATTTTATTTTTTTTTATTGAGAATAAGAAAAAAAAAGTTTCCGCCTCCTCCCAGCCTCCCATTTCCATCCCCCTCCCCCCACTCTTCTCCCCTCCCCCCTCTCTTCTCCCCCTCCCCCCACTCCTCTCCC
>NW_026067923.1:6817799-6898082 GCF_014885135.2 Alexandromys fortis
GATTCCATTGGTCGACTTCTCTGTTTTTATGCCAATACCACACTGTTTTCATTACTGTAGCTCTGTGATAGAGTTTGAAGTCAGGGATGGTAATGCCTCCAGAAGATCCTTTATTGTATAGGATTGTTTTGGCTATCCTGGGTTTTTTATTTTTCCATATAAAATTGATTATTGTCCTCTCAAGATCCGTGAAGAATTTTGATGGGACCTTGATAGGAATTGCATTGAATCTATAAATTGCCTTTGGTAGAATTGCCATTTTTACTATGTTGATCCTCCCAATCCAAGAGCAAGGGAGGTCCTTCCATTTTCTGATATCCTCATCAATTTCTTTCTTCAATGCTTTAAAGTTCTTGTCAAATAGATCTTTCACTTCCTTGATTAGAGTTACCCTGAGATATTTTATGCTGTTTGTGGCTATTGTGAAAGGTGAAGCTTCTCTGATTTCCCTCTCTGCTTCCATATCCTTTGTGTATAAGAGGGCGACTGATTTTTTCTCATCCACTCCTCAACAGCACGCTTAAGTAGTACACAGGCCAAATGGTCTTCCCTGATGCCTCTGGTCCCAGCTGGATAGTAGAACCCTGATCCGCGTTCCTATAGCATCCTGTGTGGAGAACTGAGATATACTTTGTAAATAAATAATATCCTAATTTCTCTGGGTGTCTACTTCTGTGTGAGCTTTCCTTTTAGACAGGAAATTGCTCTTAGGAATAGACAATATAAGTTTGGAAGTCTAATGTATTGAAGACTCTAAACACTTATAAGTGAGAATAGAGTAAAATGCTTGATATGATTTGATGTTATCTTTAGCTGTCCTCTGTCTAAACTGATATCATAAGTATCACTGGGCTAGGAAAGGATGAAATTAACTTCTAAAAATTGATTATGTAGAGAAATCGAAACCTGATTCTTGAGGGGGGAAGTGAATGAACAGTGGAAAATCTAATCAAAGGTGGGAAATGGAGAAACACACGTATGGAGAAGTTTAATACTCTCAAAAAATTCTGTGTCCAGTGGAATGCTGATAAGTTTAGAAATCACTACAAAATACCAATTCAGAATGATGAATATAATAAGAAATCAATGAACGACTAAGTGCCATATTTAAAGACATCAAGTACTGCATAGAAATACTTTTTTTTTCTCTGTCAGGTTCTTATTATGTATCCATGCTGCCTTGAACTCAAGGTTCCTCCTACTTCAATCTCCTGAGTGCAGGATTACAGCCATCAATTCCTACTCCAGGCTCTGTTTTGGATTTTTTATGAACAAATATTTAAATAATTTAAAGAAAATTGAATTTATGTAGTATTAAATTCCAAAAACATAGTGGGTGTTTTCCCCTCAAAGTCTGATTCTGCAGAGTAAAGCCGACTGTGACAGAGTGGCCACTAGGGGGCAGTGGAGAGCAGCTTAGCGTGGGAGACACCAGCATCATGTGCTCCCCTCTGGAGAGAAGAGGAAAATTCCCCACTAATGAGCAGACAAATAACACAGTCACTTCCACTAAGAATGTTTTCAGTAATTTCTTAGGGAAGGTCCAAGGAACACTCCCTTTGCATTGATGGTGCCATAATAGCATTATTTAAAGATTAGGTTTAATTTGTGTGATAAAAACACCAAGTCACGAGTACCCTTGGATTGTCATGCCATGCTGGTCTTTGTAGGGGTTAATAGTATCATAGATTAGCAGGACTATTGTTTGCTTCCCTCTTTTGGTAGCTTCCATGGAACCTTTAGGTACCATGAAAACTAGTGTTGATTTCTTAATTCTGATCACAATGAAGCGAAATTGAAAGTTTAACTTCTGTTTTGGTGACAAAAAATTTAATTGGTATCATCACTGGCTTCTTTTATAAGTAAGATTCTTTCTCAGGACTACCAAATATTTTAACTCAATAGATCAGGTCAAGAATGAACTCTTAAAGTTGAGCCATGGTGTTAAATTAAGTTCTGCTACATCCACAAACACCAATCCTAATCACCCATTCATGAGTGATAACTGATCCTGAACCTGGAAGTCTGGTATGGATGGAGTCCCCAAGTTTCCAGGACTCTCAGGCTGCATATGAGCTATACCCTGGTTTGGATGGATTTACTACAATTTGAGCGTAGAAAGCTTGGCAAGACTAACTAGGTTATGCATCTCAAATCCACGAAGTTCCAGGGATCTCAGAGCTTCTACAGAAACAAACAAGGAACACCTTCCTTACACAATGTTCAGTAACAAAGCAAGGGCCGTGTAGCTACTTCTGATCTGGGGATCTGAATGGTGCTGACCCTGACTAGAGGCGCCTTTTCACGTGTGTGTGTGAACAAACATCATATTCTTGTTCCTCTACGGATCTTAGCTGAGCTATGAAACTTCACCATCTTGTTTCTACCTAGCATTCCCATATCTCTTGCCTGACAATAAGAGCCCAATATGGCTATTTGTATTTTGGGGAAACTAACCGAGTGTCAAATTAGATTGGCAGAAAGTGACTTGGTTCCCAAGCAATTCCTAAGAAGTTCTGCAAAAAGTTAAAACAAAACAAAGTAGAAACCACAAACCAAAATCCCCATACAGAGGAAGGCAGGATCTCTCTATGTAGTGGGCCTCTAGTACTTCAATGTTGCACCTATGGGCACTTTGTGAGGTGGTCATTGCTTCTTTGGCATGACCCAGTTTTTCACTTAGTAGCTATGGAAGAAGGGTTGGTAAAGACGCGATATTTTTATTAGCATCACCAGGATATATTACGTACCTTAGTTAAATAGCTGATAACCATTTTCAGTTGAAGGTTCTATGATTTCTAAGCTGCCTTTGGGAATTTGCTCTTTGGACCTTATCTAAGATGAATTTGCCTTGACATTTAGCAGAGGCTACCTCTGCTTTGAAAGAAACAGATATAGTTATGCATACAAGATGGATTTTATTAATCCTACTTATAAGTCTTTATTTATTAGCAGTCACTGAGTGTTGATGTGAAAAGAGTCAAGAATTTTTTTTCATCATGAAAAGGAACATCTATTGAAATTTGGGATCTTCAAAGGAGTTTTTTTTAAAGGATTTCATGAGCACACAGCTGAGAACTGTGTTATCCGTCGTGCCCCTGTATGGGCTTGCTGAAGCACTGGGCCGCTGGAGTCAGAATGAACAAACAGTTTCATAGAAAATGAAACCATGTAAGACAAATAACGCCGGAGAAACAGTGTATTGCGAAATAACATGTTTTTATTTTGCATCGGATTAGCTCATCCATGAGCTTTTTCTTGGAGGAGTATGTCTGTCTTACCCCAGACAAATAGACCAAGAGTGAAGTGTACATGGCTTCTTTTGTAGAGAGTCGGGCTTAAGGTTATTGAACAAATTTCATGAAAGACATTATAGAAAAAACTGGTTAAATATTTGCAATTTCATATGCTTTATTAGCCAAATGAATCTTTTGACATATGGGTTTTGAGGATCAACTCTGCCTGACCATGGTCGAAGGGTGTTGAGGATGTAAAAATAGCGTTGGTCTGGATGGTAAGATGGCTTGTCAGGTTGGGACACTGCCACCAAGCCTTAAGACCTGGGATTGGTCTTTAAGAGTCTATGTGGTAGATGGGGAGAGCCTATTTACCCAATTTGTCTTCTAACTTCTGAGTATGCATCATGCACACATGAACATCCACACACACAAACACACATATAAGACAGATTAGTAAATGTAGTTAAAATGTTTTAAAGTGAAGCAGCATTATCCTTACTAATTTCATGTCCAATAGAAAGGCACCATGGGAAGTATTAGGCTGGGCTTCCAGTAAGGAGGAACCTGTTTTTGAAAAAGGAGATCACAGATAAGTATGGAGGGATGGAGGCAGAAGGAAGACGAGGAAGAAGCAATGAGGAAAGGTAAGGGGCGGCTCCAGCCTTGTCCTGTCAGCATCCACCAGTACTTAATGGGGTGTGGCCCTACACAGGGTATACCGAAGAAAGGACAGAGATGATCTGAGCTCTGCATGTGAGAAATGACAGATTTCACTTCTCTACGCAAGAAGAGGGAACACTTTGCAGAGGTTAGTGATTGGGGGTTGATTGACAGCTTCCCCCTACCTTACTTCATGGTCATGCTGCAGCATTCTGATCCCCCAGCCAAAAGCACCTTTGTAGTTTTCTTCCTTCTCAATCATTTCCAAGAACTTTTCCATCTATAAAATTCTCTAGGGTGACCTCCTGTGCCCTAGAGAGCTAGCTCAGCTGAAGTTCTCTTTGGTTCCATGGGTGTAAGCACTTCTATGGTTACCTTGACCCATGTATGACTGCATTTAATATGTAATAAACATTCTACTTACTCCTTCTGAAATGTGTTTGGTCCTCCCAACCTAAGAGACTTGTGTAGTCCACCGAGATTGTAAACTCAAGGGGAAACTTAATGCAGTTCTTAAGAATGCCTGCTA
The DNA here is from genome assembly GCF_014885135.2 of Alexandromys fortis. Taxonomy (NCBI): domain Eukaryota; kingdom Metazoa; phylum Chordata; class Mammalia; order Rodentia; family Cricetidae; genus Alexandromys; species Alexandromys fortis. The sequence continues at coordinate 6,822,228 of NW_026067923.1, forward strand.
CACAGGGCTCTCCAAGAGATGACTCAGCAGTAGGAGGACCCAGGTTCAATTCCCAGCATCCACAGAGTGCCTAGACAGGCAGGCAAACAAAACACCCATACACATAAACTAAACAAAATCAACTAACTTAATTAATTAATTAAGAATGCCTTCTGTAGAAAACAGGATTTGGAAAGAAAACGAGATAAGTGTGTGTGACAGTCAGCATTTTCTAGAGAAACAAGAGGATGGAACGGACGTGCACTCCACAGTAGACTAGGCTGACATATGGTACGAGCTGGGAAGCCCAACAATCACCTTCTTCATGCTGCGAAGGCTGAGAATCTGGAAGCTGCTCAGTGCAGGAGGCTGGCTGTCTCAGCAGCACCAATCTCAGGCTGGCAATCTGGCTGCTTCCTGGAGACCATTGGTCTTTGGTCCATGCTGAAAGGTCAAAGAAGCTGTCACCAAAGCATGGCAACAGCTATAGGAACACAGTAAATGACTCACCAGCAGGGAGCCAAGGCAGACAGGTGGAAAACACCACGCTTCTCCCTGGGCTTGCTTCATACCCAACCTGCCACCAGGGGGCGCTGCCCACTCCTGAAGCAGGGTTTTGCCCTTCAGGCAATCCTTCCAGAGGGTATACTCACCCAGAGACATGGATGTTAGGTATCACAGATCCAGTCTAGTTGGCAACAGATATGACCATCACAGAATGCAAAGTTGTACATGAATTTTATTTTATTTTTAAAATTAAAATATAATTCCATCTTTCCTTCCCCTTTCTTTCCTCCAAATCTTCCCTTGTTCCTCCTCCCAGCCCATCTTTGCCTTTGTACTGAACATAAAATTAGTAAAGATAATGCTACTTCTTTTTAAAAATTTTTTGCACCTGTTTACTTTCCCATGTGCTTGTGTGTGTGTGTGTGTGTGTGTGTGTATTTATATGCATTAATACAGTCTGCTCAGTTGATATAATTTTACTTGTATGCATATGATTTCAGGGCTGGCCACTTGGCATTGGATCACTATTAAGGGACTGCTCCCTGGGAAAGACTTTCTCTTCAGCTCTCAGCATCCCTTAGCTGCCCGTGGTTCTTTGTCTTAGGGTGGAACCCTGTGAGGTACCCATTTCATTTTGGCTAGGTTCCTAGCAGCTGCGAATTCTGGATTGTTGAGTGGGCCTTAAGTCCACTATTGGTCACTGACAAGATATGAGTGGCATGTTTTGTGCCCTTAGGAATATTGAGGTACAGTTTTGTTTTTAATTAGTAGAGTGATATCACTCTTCTACAGGATTTGGGATTCAGAATCCCCAAATTTCTGGGTGTGGAGAAATTTAAAAAGTGAGTCTCCGAAATCCACTAAGTGCCACACCCCTCAATATGAGCAGCTCATAAATGATCCCCCTGTGGTGACAATCCAAATCATTCCTGCTAGTGTCACACAGAAATCTATCAGGTTGAAGGGTCTGACTTCTACAGCTTTTAGAAACAGACAGAAGGTTAAAACAAGAGAGTCGGTATGGATTCCTGCGGTTTAAAATGAGATGTGGTCCTGAGTCACGCTCAGCCTCAGGCCTCAAAGCCATAATGTTAATGCATGAGGTGAAAACTTAATCCATCTCTAGTGGTGTCATGGTTAGTCACCACTGTCAAGTTGGCTGTGTTTGCAATCACCCAGAAGATACACCTCTGGGTATTTCCGGAAAGATTTATCAAGGGCAGTGATTCTCAACTTGTGGATCATGACCCTTTTGGGAGATTGAATTAAACCTTTCTCGGGGGTCACATATCAGATATCCTGCCTATCAGATATTTACGTTACAACTCATAACAGCAGCAAAATTACAGTTATGAAGTAGCAACAAAAACACTTTTGTGATTGGGGGTCACCACAGCATGAGGAATTGTATTAAAGGGTCTCAGCATTAGGAAGGTTGAGAGCGGTGTGCTGACCTAGGAAGTGAAGATCCGCCTCGTCTGTGAACATTGCCAACTCATGAATCAGAGTCCAGGACTGGACCGAAAGGAGAAAAGCACGAGCCAGCTGAGCACCAGGGTCTATCTCTTTCTGCTTTCGGACTGTCTTTGCCAGTTTTCTACTGCTGTGAAGAGATAGCATGACCATGGCAACTCTTATAAAATGAAAGCACGATTTTGGGCCGGCTTCCAGTTCAGAGGTTTAGTTCATTATCCTCATGGTGGGAATTAGGATGGACTGCATGCAGACATGGTGCTGGAGAGGAGCTGAGAGCTCTACATCTGGATCCACAGGAGAGAGAGAGAGAGAGAGAGAGAGAGAGAGAGAGAGAGAGAGAGAGAGAGAGAGAGAGAGAGAGAGAGAGCTACTGGGTTTGCCTTGAGCATCTGAAACCCTAAAGCCCACACTCAGTGACACACTTCCTCCAACAAAAACACACCACTCAATCCCTGTCAAGTAACACCTCTTTCCAATGGCCAAGCATTCAAATCTATGCACCTACGGGGACCATTCCTGGTCAAAACACTGCGCTGACCGTGGATGCAGTGTGGCCAGCCACCTCATGCCCCTGTTCTCAGGCCTCCTTTTGCCATGATGCACCATATTCTCAAGTCATAGCCAGAGTATTGTCTCCTTTCTTAAGATGTTTATCACCACCCCCAGTACTTTGTCACAGTGATAGGAAGCTCTTTAAAAGCTGATTAGTGTTAGATAAGTCCTCCAGACTGAGCCTGAAAGACTACTCTGAGAAGAAGAATCAGCCTCTGCCAGGGAGGAGCTGCCTTATTGGTTGTCCAGTGCAGAGTTGTCAGCCTCAAAACCATATACACATAAACAACAAACGCAGACCCAGCACGTTATCGTAGATATGGCTGTGTGTGCGCACACGTGTATAAGGATAATAATGAAAAGGGGGCTATCAACTTGTGGTGAGGGGCATGAGGAGGGTTTAAGAGAGGGCGGCAGGGAGGGGCTGGGAGTGGAAAGGGAGGTTGGAAAGTGGTGTAAATCTATTTCACTCTGCATTTTTAACTGAAAAATGTATGAAATTGAATAAAAGCTGTATAAAATACTGCACAATAAAATAAAAAGATACAAATACAAAAAGAGGACAGAGACCTAGTTGACATACATAGAAACCAATCCCAGAAATAAGTCAGTGGCTGTATGTATGCCCTTGAGCATTCTAACTGTGAGCTAAATAAACCTTATTTCTTTATAAACTCGCTCTCCTCAGGAATTCCATTATAGTAGCATATGTAATTTTCTAATATGTGGACATATCTCAACATGGACCCGGCACTGGGGAAAATAGTCCCATGCTTCCATTATCTCCTGGATAGTGACTTTAATCAAATTCCAAGGAAAAACTTGTCATCACCATGAGATCATTCTTAACAGTTGAGAAAGGTCAGTGGCTTTTAATGTACATAGCAAAACATACAATTTAATCAGTAAAAAATTTAATAGTCAAACATTATTTGTATACTGAGTACTTTTAAGTTTTCAGGTTAAAAGCAATAATGGTCAATCATCTATAAGTTCAACAAACTAGACTGACATATTCCCCAAGGATCCCAGGTAACTGACCTTCTGCTATTTAATTATTAACCAACTCAGTGTGAGCTTAATAAACCCTACCAATTATTACCTTAACAAGTAGTAAAAATGATATTTTTCGCATTATATCTGGTTTAATCTTTGGGGAAGAATGTGACATGGGAACTCTTAATTTAACTATTTAAGGCAGGAGGGTGTTGAGACAAAGTCCTGTGTGGCCCAGGTTAACCTCAAACTCTTGATTTTCCTGCTTCTGCCTTCCAAGTACTAGGATCACAGACACCTAATGCTGTGCTCAGCAAACATTTTATTTTAAATCCTGGCAAGTCATAGGACACAACGATGAGAGAAAACTCAGTGGCACATCCTAACCTAGCTTTGTAAAATTTTTGAACTTGCCCTTCTTCCTACAAGCTTACAGATATGTGGGAAACACAAGGTTTCTGTTGAATACATGAGGGACGTCATTTCGATCAGCGAGACTGATTGGTCAAGGTGGTTGCATGGACGTGATGTTTGAAGTGCCATGTCAAAGCTCACAGCAGCAGTCTCATGGCCACATGTAAGAGGCCCATCATTTTGTGTCTCTGAGAAGAGCCAGAGGAGAAATGTGATCTCAGACATATGAGAAGAAACATAAATGCAAAGGAAGACAAGGTGACACTCCTGCAAGTATACACAGGCAAGTCACCTTAAGCAAGAAGGGAGGCACAGCACGACAGGATGCAATGAGGCCACACCCAGACTGCAGAGCTGTAGCACCTGCAATTTCAGGACAACTTTCTACTATTTCCTTGGTGATGTTTTGTTACGTCTGTTCTAGTAAATGAACATAAAATGTTTTAATTAGTTTCTTGAGAACAATTAACTCCAGACTACCAGAACACCATTATAAAGCAGTTGCAAGAACTGGGTTTGCATGATGGATCAATTGGTAGATGGAGAGAAAGAAGTGACAATAGAAAATCTCAAAACTAGTTGCTTCGTTTCTGTTCATATCAATTTATCTATCTGCTCACTCTCTCAAAACCAGGTTAACTACATGGAGCACCATCTGTGTGCCTTATTCCATGTATTGGCTTCTCACATTCTCAGCTTCTTCTTGCTGTGTCTGTAGTGTATTCTAAGGACTACTGGAGATGTTTACACCCAAGATTCTGTGGATCATGAGTCAGGACAATTATGTGGTACCTTTAATTGAGTCACTCTGGTCACACTCATGCTGGGGTGGCACTTGTCAGGCCTAGGAAATTAAACAGCTACTCTTGAGCAATTCTATGGACCTGGCTCATAGCAAGGCAGTTGGGGGACAATATACAGCTTAATAATTAACCGTTGAGTTGGACACCAACAGGAATGCATGCATTGCTTTTGCAGCTTTTGGGTATTAACACTCTGAAGAAAAGCAGCTCTCCAGTCATAGGAATATGTGTGTCTATTGTTCTCTGTTACCAATGCTAGTCAATTCTCTTAACACTAAAAAGAAAGTCAGAATGGTAGAAGCCAAATCTTAGGACTGCTTTCAATTTCTAATTAGTTCTAGCTCTCAGAAGTCTGACAAAGCCCACTGTCTATACCATTTTCCATATTCTCAAAGATGATGTGGGATGTCCTTCTGTTTATGTGTTGCTTTGATTGGTTGATGAATAAAACTGTTTTGGACAATGGCTTAGCAGAGTAAAGCCAGGCAGGAAATTCTAACAGAGATCTAGAAAGAGTAGGCAGAGTCAAAGAGATGCCATGTAGCTGTCAAAGGAGAAAGATGCCAGAACATTACTGGTAAGCCACAATCTTGTGGTGATACATAGATTAATAGAAATGTGTTAATTTAAGATATAAGAGCTACCTAGGAATATGCCTGAGCCAATGGCCAAACAGTGTTGTAATATAGTTTTCTGTTATTATTCGGGTCTGGGTGGCCAGGAAACAAACATGTAGTCTCCTTTTACACACAGAGGCTTCATTCTTCTCAGACGATACTACTTGGGCATTTGCATAGCAGAAGCCCTGCTATTTAATAGTACACTACAGAGTGGTGAAGGACAATCTCCTGTACAGTTATGTGAGTGCCTTTTCCATTTCCACCACCTGGAAACACGCATAATATTTCCTTCCTTTGTGTATGTTGATGAAGAATTTTTAAGTTGGAAATAGTGAATGATTTGCCTTCCTACCTCATTGCTTCTTCTTTCTTTCCCAGAAAGTGATTGATGAGCCAACTCAGATGTCCCAAACACCCTCCTGTTGACTGGTATTGAAAACTTCTCACCTGTGCTACACTGACCTCTCTGGCTCAAAGGAACTTATCTCGCTTGTCCTGGGCAGCCCTCTAAGGACTGTGGCTTCTTCATTAGTTCAATTGGAAGAAGCTTCCTGGCTTATATTGTAATCAAGTAAGTTTAGGACATAATTTTCACTGCTGATGAGTTGGAGAGAGCTGCCAAGTGGCAATCAAGGAAGTGCTGGCCAAACATCTATTAAGATTCTGATGGAAAAAAATGTTGATCAAATATGACCCCTTTTATTAGAACACACTGTTTTGTTATAAATGGATTAAAATGGAATGTTTTTAAATTGATGGACGCCTGTGGATTGAAAAAAATCTCTGTAATTGGTTTTATATAAACTCTGAAAACACATCCTGTCCACCTGAGGTTAAGGTGCCGCATGCCTTTGCCAGGTCAGTCTGGTCCACTGTACATTTAGGGGTCTTTTAAAATGGACATGGAGTCACTTGTGTGACCACAATAACTCTTGTGGTTTTAGCAAAATGTAGGGAATAATTGGGAAAACATCTTATGAAAATGACTGAATTTGGCTTGGGATATAAAAACTAGAATGAAAACAATTATGAGAAGCCACCCTCTTTCTCTCTCCAAAACAATTCTCTGGTAGCTAGTGGCTGTCCATGGCATCTCTCCTCCATCTCCAGAAAGGCGTTAAACAGACACTCTGTGGAGGTAGGATAACTCATTGTCAGAAAAGGTGCCAGACACGCCATAGGAACAGCTGCTAATAGGTATCAGAGGCTGCTGCAGCTTGTATGCGTCTTTCAGAATTCCTCTATAGAAACTTGATTTCTGGTACAATGGGGAAGAGAGTTAATGGAGACTTTAAAGATGGCTAGACCAACACTGGACTGTGGGAAAGAGATCTTTCCGCCTGTCTCAAGAATACACGCTTTCTTTACCTCTTCGCAATGACACAAAAATGTAGACCTTCACCCATGAAGGCTCTTGATCTTGCACTTCCTAGCCTCCAGAATAGTAATAAACAAATAAATAAATATCTGCTTTTTATAACTAGCAATCTCAGGTATTGTATTATGGCAGAAAATGAAAAGCAAACCAAGTCAGGATCCAAAAGGGAATGGGGAGGATTGTAGGAAACAGTCAGGGACTTGCCCTCAGACACTTCTTGTCCCATAGGTTTAAATGCTGGCCTAGACTGTAATGTCAAACTTTGCTAAACACTCTGTGATGGGCCAAACCAGTATTGTGGATTCCAGGTAGACTACAGTCTGTGACTTATGCCTTTGAATTAAAGTCTGACATTCATTCTGTACAGTGGTGCATGAGCGCTCCTTACTTTCAATGAGATTGTAACCACCATATCCATACAATGGTGGATAAGTAAATAGAAAGGTAGGATTCAATGAACAAAGAACAAGGAAGGAACCAGGGTGGAGGGAGAGTCATAGGACTAGGTACGTATTTAAAGAAATGCTTCCAGAGGCTAGTCAGTCCTCTCCTGAATGATACTTTGGGGCTGGCCATCCTCAGAAGAACACAGGACAGAACCCATGGCATCTGATGAGGCAGCAAAAGTGTGGGAACAAGGGAAGTAGTCAGGGAGCCTGGTCTCTGAGCTCCAGGAGGACACTGAGAGACAGGCACTGGCAATGAAAGGAAACCAGATCAAATGAGGCGTAAGTGGAAGGTTTTACAGCGAAGTTATTTATACCTTATTTAGGGACAGAGAATTATTCGCTAGCTGTGCAACTTTGTATGAACCAGAAAGCTGTTTGAAACACACACACATAAAATGTTTATATATCTTGTATAAAAATAAGCTTTATGAACAAAGTTACAGGGTACTGACCTTTTTCTTAAGTTGTATTGAATTACCATAACATAAACTATACTTCACTATTGAATAAAATTGCAATCTTTGTGATTTGGTTAGTTTTTGCATAAGTATATCTAGTGGATACCTTTATGTTAGCTGGAATCATTAATATAAATAAGATGTGTCTATGTTCCTTTGAAATCACTCTCCCTGTTTGCCTATGGTAGCTGTCTACTCCTCAGCTGTCTACTGATCTGGTTTCTACTATGATAGATCAGTTTACTGTTTATCAGATTTTTTTTTTTACCAATGGGATCAAAGTATATACCATTTATTCAGCCTGGTCCTTATCCACTGAGTAGCTTTTGAGATTCTCCTTTCTATATACTTGTTGTAAGGAGAAGCGGGCCGCATCCTGCCACCCGGCTAGCTTAACCCCTGAAATAACCACACCAAAATTATATTAATTAAATTGCCTCTTCTTGGCTAACTCTCACATCTTGATTTAACCTATTTCTAATAATCTGTGTAGCACCATGAGGTCATGACTTACCGGGAAAGATTCTAACCAGCGTCTGTCTCAGGCAGGAGAATCATGGTGTCTGCCACATTGCCTTCTTCCTCCCAGAATTCAGTTCTCGTTTCCACACCTACCTAAGCTCTTCCCTATCAAAAGGCTAAGGCAGTTTCTTTATTCAACCAATGAAAGCAACACAAATACAGAAGGACCTCCTACACCATACATTTATTTTATTTTTGCTGTAAATAGCAACTGTCTGTTTGCTGCTGAGCTTTCTGCATTATTTTTGATTAATACTAAACTTTCCTTTAGTTATATGAACCTATTTTCATATCTTAGCCCTTGAGTATTCTACCTGTGTGTTCCAGTATAATTGCTTCACAAGTTTTCTGACTGCTTCCACTTAGACTTCTTGCTTTCTAGTCATACAGCACAGATTCCTGTTTAGTTATCATTCTGGTGACTGCCATAGCATACTGTCCGCTGTTGATGATAGAATATGGTCTGAGTTAGTCCGTACACTAGAGATGCAGCAGAGTATAATAATCTGAAACTAATGTATATATTTACACAAAGCAGATATTTTGGAAATAATTTTAAGCTCTGTTGCGACAACAAAGCCTAGACATAAAGCTGAGTGCTGCCCACAGGACTGAAATCTGCAAACCTTCTTAGCAAGTGCACTATCCCCGTCACCGCGTATGACAACGGCAGTTACCTAGTTACCCATGCCTTAAGTATTCCAGCAGGTTATGTGTATAATGAAACTGCTAGGTGAATGTGACCAATCTCTTCTCTGAATAGGTAAGATCCAGTCTTAACCACATTGCATTACCGCCAATGTCCTGATGAGGATAGAAGCCACCCAGGAGAAGAGGGGGAGATTGCAGCTTGAGATAGCTCACATTGGACCAGTAAGACAGTTCAGCAGGTTAGGGCATTTCCAGAATCGGAGTTCCAGGTCACACATGGTGGAGAGAAAGAATGGATTCTTACAAGCTGTCCTCTAGCCTTCACAGTGTGCTCCCACACACTAAATAAATAGATACATTAAATAAAAATGAAATAAAATAGAATAATTAAATTTAACCTGGGGGAATAGCTCACACTAATATTCCTAAACATAGTTTTAAATTTGACCCTCAAAGGTTCTTTTATTATCGGAACTTTCTAATTTAATTTATGTGGATGAGGCATTTTGTTTATTTGTTCTACACTTTGATGAAAGTTATTTCTCAGAAAAGCTTTAGCAACATTTTGAAGAATAAGACTTTAAATTAAGCTCAGTTTAGAAAAGAGCTGTTCTGGGCTTTCAGGAAATGGGCTTTCAGGAACTCAGTTAAGAGACAACCCCATCCCTGCTATCAATGGTACTCCCAGAAGAAAAGGGTGAAAATTATATATCCCACACCCAGGAGGGAATGCCACCGGCAGCCAATGGGTTTTAAAAGGCACGTCATGGTCCCCCTGTGAGGGTCCTGGAGGGTAGCATGAAGCCTCAGGAAGATAAGAATGCTCCTGAGAAGTGGGAGATCTCAGTCACGATGAAGTCTCAGTACTGTAGATGCCTGGAGGGGACCAGCAGCAGGAACTGGAAGGCAATGCATCAGTGAGTGAGAAAATCATTTGCCTCAGGGAGCCTAGCATCCATCAGAAGAGGGGAAGAGACCATTCAATGCGATGAGGCTGGGAAAAGGATGGGGTGCTCAAAAGTTACTCAGCTACCAGCTGTCACATTCTGAACTGTAGGTAAGTGCCATCTTTTCAGGGCAATGGGGTATTCCAAGAAGCCAGGAGAAAAACAGATCCCTTTATATGCGTTAAGATATATTCCAATGCTTGGAGAAAGCTTTATACTCATAGAAGGTCACCTCTAGTATATATTATCACTCATGTGAGGTGGGACATTCCACATTCAGGTGAGTAACTATAACTATATGCAAAGTTGGAACAGAGTGCTAGATAGTCTGTGGGTATAATGCGGCAGTAACTAACACACACACACACACACACACACACACACACACACACACATTGCTTTTAATATACTCACCCCAAGAAACTTTTTTCACTCTGCTCAAAGCTTAGTTATAGCAGTTTGATGATTTTTGAAAACAATAATAATTAAAAGAGGCTGAAGTAAGGCACAAAAGAATATATCATTATGTGAGCTATTTCTACCCAAGTTCAAGGTGGTTCTGCCATAGAAGTATCACTGGAATTTGGAGCACCCGGCTGCCCTCTAATTTAGGGGCATTATTTTGCTCTTAGCAAGGTTTAGTGTGCCTCTCCATTTTGTCATTTTCTAGGGAAAATTGCTGCTCCCCATTTTAGAACATCAACAGGGCATTTTAAAAAGAGCCAAACTCTGCTGGCTATGACCCATAAGACTCAGTTTCCTAATGATTGTCTAAAAGTTCCTAACCCTGTGAGGTTAGACCCCCCCAGGGCCTCAGGAAAAGACCCCAAACCAGCATTATCAACACATATCTCAGGAAACCTGTGAAAATTAGCTGAGGTTAGCTCTCTTTCCCCAACAGTAAAATCCTAAGAAACAGATAGTGAAGAGAAATAACTGTTTTTTAATTTTTATTTAAAACAAAAAACTTCAAGTTTGTAAGTGTTTTGCCTGCATGGATGTCTGTGCACCTTGCTCATGCAGGGGTCAGGAGGTCAGGAGAAGGCAATGGATCACCTAAAACTGGAATTACAGATAATTGTTAGCTGGCATTGGGTGATAAGAATTAAGCCTAAGTCCTTTGGAAGAGCCATAGGGCTCTTAAACACTGAGCCATCTCTTCTGCCTTAATATAACAACTGGTTTTTAATACAGTTGATAATTGACATTGTAAATTTGCACATTATGGAATACAGTATGACTTTTTATATATGTAGACACTGTGGACTTATCAGATTCTGTGGGGTGCCTTATGCAGTGCCTCATACACATATTATTTCCTTGTGTTTGGAACATTCAAAATTGTGTCTACTAGCTATTTTGCAATATCTATTAGTTTGTCAAGTTTTATCGTCCAAAAAATGCTAATTCCTGTAGACTATAAACTATTTGATGCTGCTCCTCCTAAGTACTGCATCCTCGTGCCTGTCAATCACCCCATTTCCCTTTCTCTTTCTCAGCTTACACATCTGAGTCCATGTGTTACCTGTCTTTCTCTCTTCCTGATTTATTCACTTAACATAGTGTCCTCTACTGCCATTTATGCTGCTACAAATGATAGAACATGGTTCACTTTATACTATATCTCATTGTGTACTACATTACACTTTCTTCATGCATTCCTCTGAGTCTGGACATCTTCGTGAGTTCCAAGTTTGGCTGTTGTGAACAGTGCTGCAGTCAGCACATGAGTGTTTATTTTCTCCTCAAAGGTTATCTCAGTTCCCTTGAGTAGACACACACAGTCGAGTGATGGCTGGATCATATGGCAGTTCTATTACAAGGTTTTTTTGTGAGTAGCCACACTGATTTTGAAATGGCTTTACAGTTTATAGTTCAAGTAACAGCACACGAGTTTCCTTTTTGCATCTTTGTGAATATTTTCTAGTTATTACTATTATTATTATTATTATTTCTGGTATGACTGTTTTAACTGTAGCGAGGTGATATATCACTGTTCTATTAATCTGCCTTTTCCTGATTATTACTGAAGTTAACATTTATTCATATTGTTCATCTTGTCCATGTTCTTCTGTCCATTTGAAATATTTCAGGTCATTTGCCCATAGTCAAGTTACACTTTTGGTGTTAAGTTGTTTGGGTTCCTTGCACAGTCTAGAAGTTGTTTCCTCTTCATGCTGTTGACTGTGCTAATTGCTGTATACAGGCCTTTCTGTTTGGTGTAATTCCATTTATCACTTTTTACTCACTTAACCTATATTAGGGTTATATTAAAATAATTTGCCATGCCCAATGTCATGAAACATTCACCTGAATACTGTCATAATGTTAAATACTTGAGAAACTTGAGCTGATAATATATATATTAAAATACCTAGTTTCTTTTGCGTATACTGCCTTCAGTATACAGAAGTGTGCTTTTTGGTTTCTTGTTTTGTTTTGTTTTTACTTTATTTTTGTTTAGTTTAGTTTTTCTGAATGTGAAAACCAAGCTTTCCAGGGTTACATGTCTTGAAGACAGTGTTTTGATTGTCTATTCATGAGGCCTTTGTCAGAAATCGTCTGGCTATGAGTATGTGGATCTTCTCCCTGGCTTTCTGTCCTAGGCCATTGATCTACATGACTGTCTTATGCCTATCCCACTGTGCTTTGACTACAATATAAACAAGTTTGATACATAACAATTATTGTCATGATGTACATATTATATAATTTTTATGGGTAATTTTTTATTAGAGGATGTTTGAATTATATCAAATACTTCTTATACATAAGTTGAGATGAACATAACTTTGATTTACTGTCAGATATTTGTAAAGTTTTATATTTTGAAACATTATTCATTCCTAGAAAAAAACTAGAGAAAAATACTGTGTGTTGGGTTCTATTTAGTACTAACTTGTTGAGAAGTTTTGTATTCTCTCTCTCTCCTCTCTCTCATGAGTGTGTGTATGTGTGTGTATTGTATGTGTATGCGTTCTTGTATGACTTGCTGTAAGGGTAAGAAGGGTTGCTTCTTTTGGAATCATTCGAGAGAATATGATTTATTTCTTTTAGTTCTTAAAAAGTTTAGTACAATTCAGCAGTGAAGCCATCAGGCCCCGGATTTTTATTTGTTGGAAGACTGCTAACTCTCTTTGGATACTTGTTTGGTGTTGGTCTCTTCATGTTTTCTGTCCTTGTGGTTCAGTTTTGGTTGATTACATTTGTTTACCTAGAGGCTAATTTATTTTCCTTTATTCCCCCACATCATTTGGCGGATAGTTGTTCTTAGCTGTTCCATGATCCCTTGTATTCGTGTGGCATCAGTGGGATTGTCTCCTTTTACATTTCTGATTTTATTTATTTGTATCTACTGCCTTTCCTTCCTCATCTAGTGTAAAACAAAACTTTTACAGGTTTGTTTATTGCTATGGTTTAGTGACAAGATGACAAAGACATTATTTGGGAGGTGACAAAAGATGGGAGAGACCTGTGTTGGAAAATTAGGTCGGTGGAGGTGTGTCCTTGGAGATGCATCTTATCTTTGGCCCCTCCCAGTTACCAGAATATTCTGCCTTACCTCAGACACCAAGGGACCCACCTGACTTTGGTTCTTTAGTTAAGACCTTTAAAAATGAAAATATCTGTAATATATCCTCCTCCTAAATTATTTCCCTATGACATTTTTTGTGGCCACCAAAAGTGAGCTAGCACATTCATCTTTGAAAAAAACTCTTCATGTCATTGGTCTTTTGTATTATTTTGTCTATTTGGTTTATTACTGTCTGGTCTTTGGTATCTTTCTCTCTGGTAATTTTGGGTTTAGTTTGTCCTACTTTATCTAATTTATTGAGTTACACCATTAAGTTATTTGAATGTGTTCTATTATTTTGATGTAGATAATTATTTTCTGTAAGAACCTACCTTAGTGGTAGTGTACACCTTTAATCCAATCCCAGCACTCAGGAGGCAGAGGCAAGCAGAAGTCGGTGAGTTCAAGGCCAGTCTGGTCTACAAAGTAAGTTCCAGGGCAGACTCTAAAGCTAAAAGAAAAAAAAATCTACCTTAGTACCACTTTGGCTATTTCCTATAGACGTGGGCATACTATTGGTTTTCATTTGCTTACAGAAATTATAAAGAACATGCAGCAATGGCAAATGATGTTATTGTCTCCTATTTCTCTCTTTATAGTATTTGATTGTGCTCAGCAGAATGTTTTATTGAGTACCACTTTATGCCTAGTATCTAGCAAACTGCCTAGCATAGAATTGGTCCAACTGATGTTGGTTAAATAAATGAATGCATAAAAATTTTATATTCTTTATAACAATAGTACATTGTCTTTCATCTTTAATTACATTTTATGAGTCCTAGAAACAGATACAAGGACAAAACACTTTACTACATTATAAACATTTGAAGGAGTGACCAAGGAAATTAATGAGAAATTCATTTCCATTTTGAAGACAGAAAATACTAAAATGCTGATAAGCGCAGCAAACTAGTTTGTTTTAGAAATATCTAAACTAGAAGATAGGAGCTAAAAAAAAAAAGAGCTGGAAACTGTCTCTCTTGAAGTAACAGTCTCCAGCAATCTCCAGGTTCCCTGTGGGTCTTACATTGCTCCCCTCTTTTCTTAGTGTCCCTCTTCCCCAATGTTCTCTAGAGCTCACCTGCCTTTTTTCCTCACCAGTAATCCAAGGTTTCCAGCTGTGAGCAACCTCATCTTTCCTGGACAAGCTGATGTAAGAAACTGGAAGGCATTTAAAAGGGTTTTGAACCATCTGTCCTAGACTCAATCAGAACAACTTTTTGCTTAGTCATTGTCCACACTGGAATTCTTAATGGTGTTCTGTTTGATGGCTGATGACCAAGAAGTAAACAATTTTCCGTACAGGGACTTCATTGATCTTGAATCTGTTCCTCTAGCTCCAACATGCTCTGATTGATGAGGGCACACACAGGGCAGACTGTGGCTGTGTTGAACGTCTTCCAGATGGCACAACATCTTAGTCTGTGTGTTATTGGCCCTCAAGCTTTGTGAAGCTGAGCCATAACTGTAAGAAGTGAGTCAGATTATTTGAAGACTGCTTTTATTCCAGAAAGCATATTTTAAAAGACAAAAAAAGGTATTGAAAATATTTTGGTAGAGCTCAAGTAACACTAGGGAAACTTCAGAATAGTAGAGAATTTTCATTAAACAATTTTATAGATATATTGTAATGAGTGTTTGGTTCCTAGAATCTATTTATACTTTCTTATTTTTCATAAGGTGGGGTTACAATTAAGCTTTTAAATAACAGGACATTTAAGGAAACTAGATTTTACTTATTAAGACTCAAGTGAATATTATTCATCTTTCTGTAATGTCAAACAGCTATTTTTAGGAAAATGAATTCAAAGTTGCCAGGAGATAATTTAATATGATCTTGTATTATGGAAATCAAGGATTCTGACATTATCACTTATGGTATGTTTTAGTTACTTCATTCCCATTGTTATAGAGCCAGAAGAATTATTATCTACTGTACCCAATTGAATGGAAGAGATTCTGAACCTTCTGAAAAGACATAGAATCATTTATGTATTTATTCATTTTTCCTTGAAAAAGTACTTTTTAAAATTAGATTCTTTTATGATAAAGTCCATGAAAACAAAAATATGAAAACAATCACTTTGCTTTAGATCTTGAGGTAGACAAATATGGGTCTTTTCATCTTTCACTTCAGTGAAAGTCATAAAATTTTATATATTATAAAGTTATTAATTTATTTGTAGATTTACTTCCTACTATTTTTTAACCTATGGCAAAAATCAGCTTCATCTTTTTAGATATTGTTAATATGTTGCCCTTTTGCTTAAACAAATCTAAGTAAAGTGTCTCTGCAATCTAGAACCAAAACCTCCTTTGCAGTTCACTTTATCTGCTCTAAGCTCTTCTGTCTTCAATAATTTAGCTATGCATTTTGCACAGGAGATCAGACTTTGACCACAGTAATTACTCTCACTTTTGTTCCAGGAATGGATTTGTGCAGCATGCAGGGAAAACTTGAAGCTTTGTGTCTCCATCAGTAGATGTTGTTTTTACCTTTTGGCCTCTTTTACTAGGTTTCCTGTTCTATTATTACTTTATTTCCTTAGAGACCCTGATTTTTTTTTTGCCTCTCTGCTGTGGGACAATGGTCTATACCCTGTTAATTGTATTAATAAAATGATGATCAGCCAGTAGCCAGGCAGGAAGTAGAGGTGGTGCAATGAGAACAGGAGAATCCTGGGAACAGGAATCAGTCTGCTGTCATCACCCATACGCAGAGGAAGCCAGACACAGAGCAAGCAAGATGTGACTGCCTTGCCGAAAAACGGTACCAAACCACGAGGCTAACACAGACAAGAATAATGGGCTAATATAAGAGCTAATAAGAAGCCTGAGCTACTAGGCCAACCAGTTAATGATTAATGTAGACCTCTGTGTGTTTATTTGGGACTAAACGGATATGGGACCTGGTGGGCCAGAAACCTTGGCCAATAGCTCTCTAGTCATTTCAGATTTAATATGCCTTATCCCTATCAAGAAGCCTCTTTACTTGCTACTTGCTACAATGGAGTCTTCTAAACAGGATCTTTACTTTTCCCTCCTTTCCTCCCTCTATCCCTTCCTCTCTTTCTTCCTCCTCCCTCCTTCCCTCCTTCTGACTTTCCCCCTCTCTTTCTCTACCTAACTGTCTTCTTTCCTCCCTTTCTTTAGCCTTCTTTTTTTGTGCATAATGCAGTTTCTTGTAATAGAAAGATTCTCAGTGAGAAGTTTGTGCCTAAACTTCTCTTCTACAAAGTGATTTTTCATTAATGAAGACTCTTAATTAATGAAGACAGGAAAAGCCACCACTGTGGCTGCTTCAATAAATCACTAGATAGTACTTCACTAGTCACATTATTTAACCTTTCCTTATTGGAACACTTCTAACCTATTGTTCTGTTGGCATGCTCTTTGTTTTAAACTTTATTTTGGAATACCATACACATTCAGGAAAGTTGACAGAATAAATATTAAATTAGAATGTAGAATAGCAAACTAAACATCACACTGAAGTGGCAATTCAGAAAAATTATAGAAACCAGGTATTTTAAAGTATAGAGCAGCAAGAGCAACAAAGACAGAATAAACTGAAATCGTGGTGGGATGGTGTCCTTCTAAACTAAAGTGCTGTCAAGCATTTTTCTCCCCATTTAATTTTGAGCATGCTGTGGGATTTTACAACAGTAAAGGGGAACAGTAAAGGCTTTAGTGGTATATAAAAGAAGAGAGGCTAGAGCAATGAAACCTAGATTACTGTGTGGCAAATTTCCCAGGACACTTTCTGAGATCTAGATCTGTACAAATATCAGAGCTGGGATAGTTTTTAAAGGCATAGTATATGTGGGTAGTTCCCCTGCTAGGAAATCCCGGTCAATACTCTTCGATACACTCACCAAAATTTAAGAGTGTGTGGTGAGAACCTAAGGTAGTTAGCTTAATTGAAAGCAATCCTTTCTTATTTTCAAACCTACAGAAAAAAACGATACCAAAAATATCAACTAAAATCTCATAAGAGACGCACTGTAAAATATATGCAAACCAGACAAAGACTGAGTCCTGTCAAAATGCATCCCATCACTGCATTCGTACCTATGCCTATTGGACATGTGCTGTCTCATTTTATCCTGTGGTTGTTAAACTTAGTCAGTTGATTAGACTGAGCCTTAGCTTAGATAGTCATGAAGTGAGGGCATCCTAGAAACCATTAGCATGAAGGAGGAAGACACACGATAGCACTGTCCACTGCCCAATAGTCTGGGAACTGACAAGAAAATGGCAGAAGGGAGATGCTCTTATGAAGGAAGTCAGTTCTTCCTGAATGGTATGCTGGGTTTTTGTTGTTGTTGTTGTTGTTGTTGTTGTTTTCAGTTGTCACCCTGCCTGCACAATAGGTTCTAGATTCTTCATCCACTGAGCATGGGCTCACACCAGCTGTTCTGCTGGGGTAGACTTCACGTCCACCTCCCCTCTCTGTGCTGGGAACATGTCAGCTTGAGCTTGCAAAGGTCTTGTGCATGCTGTCATGACTGCTGTGAGTACATGGTTGCAGCTGCCCTGCTGTGTCCAGAGTCATCCAGTGCCTCTGGTTCTTACATTCTTTCTTCTTCCACTTCCACAATGATCCCTGAACCATGAAGAGGAGGGGTAGGATAGTGAGTCCCCACATAGGCCTGAGAATTCCATCATCTCTTGTTCTCTGAACCTTGGCCAGTTGTGGGTCACTGTGATAATCACCGTCTATGGACAATAGAAGCTTGTCTTGTAGTGAGGAGCTGAGGGCAAGCCTGCTTTTCGTCCCACCCGGCTCCCGCACGGCTAGCTTAGCCCCAGAATAATTACATGGAAACTATTCTTTTAAACACTGCCTGGCCTGTTATCTGTAGCCTCTTATTAGCTACCTCTCACATCTTGATTCATCTACTTCTATTAATGTGTATAGCACCATGAGGTGGTGGCTTACCAGGAAAGATTCTAGCCTACATCCATCTCAGAGAGGAGAGCTATGGTGTCTGCCTCACTGCCTCCTTTCTCCCAGCATTCTGTTCTGTCTGCCCCGCCTACCTATGTTCTGACCTATCAGACCAAGCAGTTTTCTTTATTAATTAACCAATGAAAGCAACAGATAGATAGAAGACCCACCTGCATCATTGTCTGATGATGGCTGAGAGATACATTGACCTATGGTTATAATGATAAGTCATTAGGAGTTAATTTAATAGCATGTCCACTTAGCATAATAAGAGAACTATCTTGTCTCCTTAGGGACTATAACTAGTGTAGCTGTGAGTTCCTGGCTCAAGAATGATTCCAGGTTGGGTTTCACCTTGTAGAGTGGGATTTAAATTCAACCAGAAGGTAATTGTACTCTTATGATGTGTGTTCCACTGTTGCACCAGTGTCTTGCCAGTTCATTCATTTCTGTTTCTCACAGAGTTCACAGGTACATAAGACTGAGAACCGCTTTTCTTCATTGGCAGCATGCAAAGAACCTTTCAAGATTGTGAAAGGTAGCCAGGAGTGATAGAACCCCTAGGTCACTGTTGACTTGATTTCTCTATATCCTATGACTAAAGTATGGGTGTCTTCAGAAATAATGTCTTACAGTCAAATTCTGGAGGGTAACCAAGAGCTTTGGCAATAGCTTGAGTACTTAGTGGTCTATCAGACTTCACTAGCCAACAACTCCAAAAGAGGTAACCAATTTCTGGGGCAGAAGTTTTATTTGTTAGCCTCTTGTGCCTAGTAGGGGAACTGACACAAAGCCAATTTGTGAATGATATAGATAGTTGATAGAGATAGCATCAAGAGGCATACTAACATTATGCATTAAGAGGATAGCATCCACACACTGTTGTAATGGCACAAAGATAGGTACGCTGGTCAAACAGATTGGACAGAGAATCCTGAAGAAAACCTATGGCCATTTAGACACTTGATATTTGTTGAAGTCAATTAGCTATGCACTAGACAGAGACAGAATTTCAAAGCCTGTCCTAGGTTAATTAAATGTTTACATAAGGGCCAAGTGTGAGTTATATTATAGATCTATATGTGACAGGAAGATGATCATATCTTTTAGAAATAAATGTGATAACAGGCATGATGGCAAATGACTATAGTCCCAGCACAGAGGAGTCTAAGGAAGACTGCAAACTTGAGGCCAGGCTAGGCTATATAATTCATAACAGGGTCGCCTGGTCTACACAGAAAGACTCTTTCTTTAAAAGACAAGAATGGTATTAGTAATTCTTGCACGTTGTCTGCTGACTTCCACAATTGGATAGTAGTGGTATGCATAACACACACACACACAGTAAAGGAATGTGACAAATTTATAAAAGTCTTTTTAAAAACACAAAACCAATTAAATAAAATACATTTGAAGTTTTAAGTTTCTGTTAATGTTTTATTTCCTCACCTGGGAGTATTCATTTTGTGAAAACCAGACTAAATTTACATTTTAATAATTTCTTGCTTTTTTTGAGACAAATTCTTGCTGTTATGTAGCCCAGAATGTCCTTGAACTAACAGAAATTCTCCTGCCTCAGCCCCCCAAGTGCTTAGATTACCAATACAAGTCATCATAGTTGGCTACATTTTCATAAATGAATACAAAGTTGTTAAAAATGCATACATAGAAAACAGGAAACTAACCTGTCAAAGTGTATCCATAGAAACACACACAACTACCTTTTCAAAGTTCATCCATAGCAGCACAGACAACTACCCTATAATTAGCTAATGACTCATTGTTATAGCGATCAACTTATGATCAATCTTAGGCTAATTAAACTTCTGTTTCCATTCCATTTTGAAGCAAATTATTTCATTTATAAATATTTTAGTTTGCATATCTGTCTTGTATGAGAATTAATGAAATAGCTATAATAGCAGTGTTTTGCTAATAATGGCATCAATTCCTTCTTTTAAAAGTACAGTTATAATGAAAGTTTCTAAGTAGAGCATGAACATAGCTTTGTAAATCTAGCAAAAGACACTCTGTCAAACCTTCCCTTGCCCATCCTCCTCATTCCACTTTTATTAACAACCCCAATGGCCCCAATTCCAGGGAAGCTATTAGCTCATCACCACTCAGAAAGCTACAGGGTTATAATACCAATTAGCGAGTATTTATCAGAAAGTATCTATAGACTAGGTCCTGTGCCTCTTCCAAAGAGGAGAAAGAAAGTAACAGATATTTCCCTTCATAAAAAGGGAGGGTGTCTCAAATTGGAATCAATAAAAGAAGCCAAAAGAAGTGTGACTGATCTGAGTTCTGGAGAAAGTCTGCTATATAAATGCGGATGTGCCCAAGAAGGGAAGGGAAAATAAGGATATTTTCTGGG
The DNA here is from genome assembly GCF_014885135.2 of Alexandromys fortis. Lineage (NCBI taxonomy): Eukaryota > Metazoa > Chordata > Mammalia > Rodentia > Cricetidae > Alexandromys > Alexandromys fortis. The sequence goes on from NW_026067923.1 coordinate 6,842,882, forward strand.
GACCAGGAAGGGATATGACTTCCATATGATTTTTAATCTGTTAGTTCAGTCCCATGAACTCTAAATACAAAGAAGTTTAGTAATGGTTTTGCCCAATGGATATAATGCAATGCCCCTGAGCCATGCCCACATTTAAATTTTATTCTAACATTCTATTCCCTTTATTATGAATTTCTATGATAGAGTTTTCAATCTTTTACTTTTGAAATTATTTATATGATTGAATTTACTTGATAATATTTGTTTTTAAAGAACAGTCTGGAGTTTGAGTTATAAGGCGTCTCGGAGTTTGGAGTGACATGAAAAATGGGCATTCCGATTCTGTAGCGCATCACAGCTTTGAAGATTGCAGGGTATGTGGACTAACTCACTTCTGTGTTTATTGCTGCGGTTTGGATAGTTTTATAAAAGAACTGTGGTGCTTACATAACACAGGATGTTTAGACCAATGATACCGTCGCTGAAGCTGCTTGTATTAGTGAGACCCATATTTACTCAAGGCACCGTGGATGTAGAAGATGACTCATTACGGGGATGTTGGCCTGAATCTCTGCAATATGATAGTTCTTTCTCATATCAGTTTTCAAACAGCAGACTTTTATGGGGACAAAAGTGGAGTAGAACACCAGCAAAGCTCTCGGCACCAACTCTTGAACAAAATCTGCCTCAGCAAGCAGACAAACAGGACATAGAGAAAAGGATGGTTAGTAGACTTCCTTGAAAACACAAGGAATTGCTTCAGAATTTAAGGAAAGGAAGTCCCTGATCTAACTTTACCTGGCTTACTCATCCAGGTCTCCAGAGGCAGGTTGTAAATTTGATAATGAAGGGGAAATATAATGATAAATTTTTTGTGGTTATTTTGAGTTAGTAATTTGGCACGCACATGTGTGCGTGTGTGTGTTTGTGTGTGTGTATATGTGTGTGTGTGTGTGTGTGTAGGAGGAGGAGGAGGGCCTGCTTTTTTGTCCCAGCTGCCCAGCTAGCTTGGCCCCAAAATAACTACACAGAAACTGTATTAATTAAATCACTGCTTGGTCCATTAGCTCTAACTTCTTATTGGCTAACTCTTACATATTAGTTTAACCCATTTCTATTCATTTGTATATCACCACGAGGTCATAGCCTACCAGCAAAGTCTCAGCATGTCTATCTCTGGCTGCGGGTCCATGGCATCTCCTCTCTCTGACTCTGCTTCCTTTCTCCCAGCATGCCATTTAGTTTTCACCGCCTACCTAAGTTCTGCCCTATCAACAGACCACTGCAATTTCTTTCTTAACCAATGAAAACAGCACAAAGACAGAAGGACCTCCTACATCATTGACATTTTAGTGAGAAATTGAAAAAGATTGTACATTATGGGAAACATTTCTAATGGAAGGAAATGAGCACACATTGCAGTTTATTAATAATTTGATATATTTACAAGGGAGATAGGGAAGCGCAGTGTCAGAGATGTTTCAGTAGCTCAGTGATCATATCACATACCCAGAGCTTACCCACCCATAGTACCAACATCAGCATGACAATTATCATTTTCTGCTGTTCTTGTGTCTGTGTATACCTAACAAGATAGGTGCTACAGATGCAAACACTAAGACAGAATCTGGATGTGGAGTAGTTAGTGGGTCAGAGGAGAAGGAAGGGGAGGGAACAGGAGGAGGGGAGGGAGGGAAAACTGCAGTGGGGATGTAAAATAAATGAAAAAATATTAATTAACAAAAAAGAAAAATATAAGGAAAATGGCTTTCTGGGTGTTTTAAATTTTAAGGTTGTTAGATACCCTTGTATCTAGGTAAAACAGTCAAAATATGATAAAAAAAAAACTTTATAGAAATATCTGACAACACTTGGTAACCTGTATGAGCATCTGATCTGCTGTTAGCATGGAAGGTTAGAAGAGTGTATAGTAAGAAACAGTCTGCTCCAGCACTGGGCCCTCGATGAACAATTTCCCTTGGTACCTTTGTGGGTGTGAGATGCACTACAGGGGTGTGATTTCTTGTAGGTAGACTGTCAGTACACAACCATGCCTGTCACTGGCATCATCCCCCCTCAGCCTCGTCACACGAGCTGGCATCTTTGGGCTATGAAAATATACAGATGTGGTGGATCATATTACTTCACAACAGTGACCAAAGTCTTTATCAGAGAGGCAGGGTCTAGAAAAATGGCACAAATCTGAAACTTCAAAGTGCAGTATAATAAAAATGGGAGAAGACAACACAGAAACAAAAGAAGATAGAATAGAGAGGATGACAACTGCTTCTTATGGAGATTCTTGGTTAAAGTTTTGGTCGCCTTATTAGCCCAAGGTCCCCTCTGGGTTACATTTTTACAGAGTAGCACCACTTAAGTGAAAATCCCATCAAAACTACCCAGTGCAGTACTGGGACATGATTCCCAGATCCCTTAAACTTAATTGATATTCAATCAATAATTTAAAATATATATATTTATTATATATTACTTGATCATTTTCATGTACATACATATTGGCCATAATCAACCTAATAATCACACACATATGTATATAGAGATAGATATCTATATTCACATCTTAATTATCTTTGTGTATATAGTGAGAATATTTAAATTATCTCTGTGTCTTGGTTGTTTGGGGTTTTTATTTTTGTTCTCAACTTGCCACATGTTAGAGTCATCAGAGAAGAGTACCCTCAACTGAGAAAATGCCTACATCAGACTTCCTGTAGACAAATTTTTACAAAATTTTTTTGATTAACAATTGATGTGGGAGGGCCCAGCTTACTGTGGGCAGTACCACCCTTGGGCAGGTGACCCTGAGTTGCATAAGAAAGAAGACTGAGCAAGCTATGGAGAACAAGCCAGTAAGCAACACTCCTCCATGACTTTTGCATAAGTTCCTGCCTCCTGATTTCCTCTTTGAGTTCTTACTCCAGTTTCCTTTAGTGAAAGAGTGTGGCCTGAATGTTATAAGGTGAAATAAGTTCTTTCCTCCCCGAGTTGGCTTTGGTCATGGTGTTTTATCATAGCAATAGAAAGCAATTAAGACTCTGTTTGCATAACATTTTAAGTACAATTACATTGCTGTACTAAGATCTCTAGAATGGATGAATCTTGTATAATGGAAAATTTCCCCTATTTCTTCTTCTTTCCAGCTCCTGGAAGCCATCATTCTAAGCTCTGTTTCTTCAAGCTTGAAATCTCCCCTCTATAAACAATATAATACCAAGGCATTAATGTTTGTACCTTAGAATTTTTGTTTGTCTTGTAGCTATTAAATGGGTTTGGTTAACAGAAATAATCTACTCTAACTAGAAAGGGAGCCTGTGGCTCATTTGCAGAGTGGGGTGTTACGGCCTGACCATGAGACGGTCTGTACTGGCATAGATGCTGATCCCCCTGTCGTAGCACTGATTGAGATGTGATGGTGATGGGAGCTTTCGGAGGTGAAGCACAGCTGGAAGTAAACTGTGGCTATGCCCTTGCAAATTACTTCTGCTCCTCAGTCCCTTCGTTTTTTTCTGCTTCCTGTCAGCCATAAAGCGAAGAAACTCTGAAAATGCTCCCATGGTCATGGTGCTCTGCCCAAGTCCATTGGCCAAGTAACCATGAACTGGTCCCTGTGATATGCAGAGATTAATTAGATGAATGTTTCATTTTATGTAGAAGATTCATATTGGGCTATGAATTTATTCCAAGTCATACACTATGATATTGTTCAGATGTAGTGAGGTGCGCCAGAACTGTGATATCACCCTGATATTTTTAATAGCAGTGACACAATGGATGTAAGAAAGGAAATAGTCATGCTTATGCTGGCTTTCAGTTTTCCCTTTTCCACAGATCATCTGGTTATGCCCACACTCTGCGCTTGCTATTTCCCAATGAGGACAATACATGATTCATTCAATATTAGCCCCCATTTAGGTAAATTTTGACCTTAATTATCTGGTGAGTGGTGTTTTGTTTCATCGTCTTTGGTTGCAACACAGGAAATTTATATCTGGAAGGATTTCATCTTGGAAAGGCAATTGGGTCAGAAAGTAGTTACCGAACATAGTCAGTATGAATCACAGCATCGAGGGTCAGTGTTTACAGATAGAACAACTTCATCATACGAGTAAACCAACGGAGGGTGCAGATGAGGCAACACGTTGGTGCACAATTTCTAAACTTTAGAAATGACAACCAAAAATGTCACGAGATCTCTCACATCCTCGAGTTACCTCATTTTTCTATGCTCTAGTTTCTCGCCTATAGAATGAGGGAAGTAAAGGAGTACCTTCATGAGTTGTAAGCATCCAATATGAAAACAGAACTGGAGCGCTTAAATGTATCGTCAATATGAAATATGGTTTATGCTGATTCTTCACTTGGTGAGCGCAGGACACTTCTGAGAAAACAGGAGGCATCATTTCCCCTCCCATCCCAGTAACTCAATTAAGACTTCGCCGTCATTCTCCCAATTGTTCATCTTTGCCCCCGAAACCACACTAAAGTGCACTTGACTTTGGAAGAGTACAAGGAAATTATTCTCTAAGTGAAAGTTCCTACGTGGTCTGTCTTGTGCTGTGATCCCAGTATTGTCTCCGATTCCTGGCAGACCATCATCCATACGAGAAGAGCTTTATAGTAGGGTGCATAAGAGCTACACAGCTATGCTCTATAGTATTTTGTTGTATAATAGGAATTGTCCAATGCATCACCTAGTTGGTTTCTAATAGAACCCAACTTTGGCTGGTTTTATTATTTATGTGCTATGCTTAAGTGATCAGAAGTTCAGGGAAATTCAATGAACAACCTGAACTTATGAAGCTGGCTTTCTTCTCACCAGTTCCATATTATTGCACAAACTTTTGTTCTCTTGACCTGAGATCTGAGGTTTGGTAGAGCATCCATGGTGTCATCCATGAATAGTTAGGTTTGTTGTCCCATTGGGGAAATAAGCCAAAATTATAGCTTTTCTATGTTTTCTTTGGTTTGTCTTACTTTCAAACATGAAGAACTTATTTTTATCTTAATAACTCAATGAAAAATAAAACTAAACATACCATAAAGTAAATTACTTCTTTGTCTTTGTAATAACCCAGTATATTTGTATTTTAGTACAAATGCAGGTCATTGTCCGTTTAAGGTTTTTACTTCTCATCTGCTTTAAATTGAAAAAGGCACAACACATTGCCTTTGAAAGGGAACAACCGTTTTATAAATAAATAACAATTAGAATATTGCTTCTAGTTTTTAAGATATTGTTACTATTTTAAAAAACCCCTGTATGATATTTTAAAACTTGAGAGATTATTTGATTAATAAGACCACAATTCCCCATTCCACCAACTCTAGCTTTGCTAATTTTTTATGGACTGTTTCTTCTTGTTTGGAGTTTTGTGCTGTGAGTAGTTGCTCTTCAAATCCTTGTTTTTACCACAAAATACCACTGAAATAATGGTCATTGTTCAGCATAAGGGTTTCAAAAAAAAAGTCCTTGATTCTTCTGACCTTGAAATCTTAGCATGAATTCACAATTCATTATATTTATGTACTGTATATTTTTCTATAAAACCTGAAGACCTGCTTCTGCTGACACACTGCCCCCAGCAAGTCTCCTTTTTCTAAAGATTCCACAACCTTCCCAAACACAAGTTCCACCTGGGGACCTGAGCCTACGGGGGACATTTAGCATTCAAGCCACAACACATGGTATGATTGACAATTGACAATAGAGTGTTGGAACATAGCTAGTAGAAAGGATTTGCATTTTTCCAAGGAAAAAGTAGTATATGAAAGAGGAAAAGGAAGACGTGCTCATTACACATGAATTGAAATACCAAACGTCCCACACAGTGTATACAATTACTGTGTCAGTTAAATGTTTTTAGACATACATATTTAGAATACTTGCTCTACACTTTGAAAAATTGACTTAACAGTCTTTTCTTCTGGCGTAATACAATCCTTACACTGATTATTACCATTATTTTAATTATTAATAATAATTTCTTTATTTATTCTTTGGGAATTTTCTCACCTCCCAATTGCCCCATAGCCTCCTCTTACCCCTGCAGGGCCCCCCAAAAAGAAAAATTTTTTTTTTAAAAATCAAAACAAAATGAAACAAGAAAAGCAAGAAAACAAACAAACAAAAACCTCTTTACTTCTTTATCTTTCCCATGCCTCCAATGCCTCTTCATTCATCCTGGTGGCTTTGGGAGCAGTGTGTCACACAGTAGACCTTTTTGTCCAGTCAGCTTTACTAGCGAATGTTCATTGCGATGAGTCACTGGTCTGGTTTCTGGTACACCATTATCACCTCACCCTCACCCAAATTCCTCTGGGATATTCCAGACACCCTGAGTCATGGAGATCCTGCAGGTATCCTTCCATAGGACCAGTTGCTTCATGAGCTCCAACAAATCCTAAATAGGTATATGTTCAGGTGGACCAGCCCATGGTTGTTTTGTTATTGTTGTCTGAAACAAAAACAAAAATAAAACACAACTTCTCATCAAGCTGGGTGCTTTTCATATATCATTTCGTGTATAGATACTACAAAATCAATGTTGCTAAATGAATAATTGAATGAATAAATAAATAAATGCCTTAGAGACAGAAATGAAGGTAAGATAGAGCATTTTCAATAATTTCCCTTTGAAACCCAGTGGTAGCTTGCTTTAACAAACAATGCAGTATTAGTTAGGTAACATATTTACATAATAAAAACTTTAAGATATCAAAGAAATAAACTGAATAAGACACCAGAAGATGGAAGGACCTACTGTGCTGAGCAGTAGGATTGGTGTTGTGAAAATGGACATCCTACCGAAAGCAATCTACAGATTCAATAGAATCCCTATCAAAATTTCAACACAATTCTTCACAGAAACTGGAAAAAAAATTCTTCCACTCCATATGGAAGCACAAAAAGCCCAGGACAGCTGAAACAACCCTGAATAATAAGAACTGTTGGAGGAGTGAGCATCCCACATCCCAAGTTATATGACAGAGCAAGAGTGATAAAGCAGCGTGCTATCAGCATAAGGCCAGACATGGAGAAGGGTGGAACTGAACTGACAACCAGACACAACTGCATACGTCTAGGAACACCCGATCTTTTGCAAAAAAGTAAAAATCAAAATACACAAAGGAGAAAAGGCAGCGTCTTCAATAAGGAGGGCTAGTCAGACTGAATGGCAGCGTTTAGAAGAAAATGGAGCCTTATGTATCACCCTGCACAAAAACCAACCTCAGATGAAACAAGGGCTTCAAGATGAACCCAGAGGCCATGTTTCTGATAGTAGAGAGACAGGAAACTAGGTTTGACCTCAGTTAGACTCGTTAGAAGTTTATTTATTGACATTGTGTTTCTCATAGATAGAAATGTTTAGGGAATAAGATATATGTATTCAGGAAAGGGATGGCAGTTAGGTTTTGGGGAAAGCCTGAAATGCTCTCTCAGGGGCTACTGTTGTTGATTGACTCGATTTCTGCCATTCAATAGTGAAGACTCCATGGAGGTGAAACACATTTGTGATGAAATAATAAAATTACAGGACTGCATCCTTGACTCGGTGGCTAAGAGCAGCAACTTATCCTCCAGAGGACCTGGTTTAGTTCCCAGGACCCACAGGGCAGTTCATAACTGTCTGTTACTCCCCGATTTGACCCCCATTTCTGGACCCCACCATCACTCTTTGCAGACAAAACCCTCATACTCATAAAATAATTAAAAGCCATAATTAAATTAGGTGGTTGGTTTTAAGTAGGCAGCAATACAATTGAAAATGCTAAATTATAGAGGTGTATAAAGTAATTTATGTAAGGCAGTTTAATATGAAGCTGTAATATTGATCCTTAGAATGAACAGCAGCTCACATAATTAAACGTGACTATAAAAGTCACACAGCCTGCTGAACGGGAGGAGTTCTCCTCTTGGTGTTTGTGCCTCAGTAACAGCAGAAGCAGGATGTTACCATCCGTGGATGAAGGTAAGCATGTTTTAGTGGCTTTCTTATTCTTTGAAGAACAATGAAAATATCTCAGTTGCCAAACAACATGAGGTTTTTGAAATATAAAATAAGTATAATCACTGCTGTCTTAACATATATAATAAAATGCAAGTTTCAGTTTCAACTCTAATTTCATCGTTTCCCATCTTATATTTATTATCATTCGGTTTCAGGGCTATTTAGAGTCTAGTATAATTTAGACAAAATAAAAATGTTGCGATAAACTTGCTTCTATTTGAATTGTTTGAGTTATTATGGTGTAAAATATTTTAAAAAGTGTTATACAAACTGGGACAAACCCAGGTTAGATAAGGAGAATTAGAAGTAGTTCAACCAGAATGTCTCTTTCAACCAAGGACAGACTTTGAACTCTAGAAAGTATGGTGTTAGCAACCAGAGACAAACCCAGTAAGACACGTCCATGTGATGTTTAACTAGCTCTGTGAGGAGCGCTCCTCTTGAGGAACAGCACCGGGGTAGAGGCCAAGCAAGAGCTTCTCTTTCTAAGCAGACTTCGCATTTGAAATCCTGTGACTATGAATTGTATGAAGAACTAATAACATAGCCATGCGGGGGAGGCTTATAACCAATGGGTGTCTCCAAATGTGTTTCCCAAGACTATCAGGCATACTGGAATCAGTAGATAACATTCATATCACAGTTGCTGAAAAGTATCATTAGAACATATTTCCAACATAAAGATAAATGTCAATGTCTGATTAATGAAATGTTTGCATTTATAAGCATTAACATCAATAAACTAGATTTATCTGTCTTAGTTCATTCTAAAACTTGATATGCTATCAGCTTTTCCATGTCTGGAGGCCAACTTAATTAACTTTTTCTAATGCCTCACATTTGAAATGAGCTAAGCAGATTTGCATTGTTATTGACTGCTGTAGTAGTCGTTCGGAGCACAGTAGCTAAGGGACAGGCTGCTGGCACTGGCTTGGATAATCTGTATCGCTTAGGTTTTTGTGAAGTAAAAAGAGGGCAAGATTTGCCTATGTTTTCTCTGGGATAGGTACTAAATGTTTCTCTGCCCCTTGGTAGAAAAAGGGAGTGGTTGGTGTCACCGTGATTTTGTGTCTGAGCACTGTGTGTGTGTGTGTGTGTGTGTGTGTGTGTATTTATTTAAATTTACCCACAGTGAACAGAATTTTCCAACCGGCACTCAGTTTTTACTAAACTGCGGACATAGTTTGAAGACTTACAGACTCTCAATGAACCTTATTCTCTGCTCCCTTTCTTTCTTTCTTTTTTTTTTCTTTCAAAACCAGGTTTCTCTGTCACTTTGGAGCCTGTCCTGGAACTAGCTCTAGTAGACCAAGTTGGCCTCGAAATCAGAGATCCACCTGCCTCTGCCTCCCAAGTGCTGGGATTAAAGGTGTGTGCCACCACTGCCCTGCCTTCTCTGCTCCCTTTCTGACCTCCGTCAAACACTAAAAGGGCAGCAGCATATAAAATATTTCTCCAGATCCTATCATTTTTCAGAAACAGAACAGATTTTTTTTTTTAACTCTATAGAAGCCAAGAGAACACAGTTGGCTAAAGACAGTGGTCTGAACACACAGGACCATCGTAGTTCTCATCCCAAAGTCTGTGACAATCCTGTAAAAAAAACCATTGTTTTTAAGAGCCTGTAAATCTAAACCAGAATAGGAAAAAGATTGTTAATGTCTGGAGCCATCAATGATCAGAAAATGTCTAAGAATTACAGAAATAGATGATGATAAATTAATGTTCATAAAGTTATTAAATGAGGCAAAAGCCAAGTTAAACATAGAGCAAAGATAACTGTGATGAGAAGATAGGAAGGAGGGCCTGGCCACAGCGCCAGAGGCTTGAAGTGTTTGTTAGAAATTCTTCCTTGGGGAAAGGCAGTCAGAGCTGATGGGTCGATACCCCTCTCCTTAATGATGGGCATGAAACGATGGTGGGTGCTGATGGTGGGTGTCTGTGGGCTGAGGGAGCTTGTGGGCAATTGGAACCTACAAGGAGTCAGTGCTCCAGGGCTGATAAAGACAGATGGAGACTGTACCTGGATGGGAAGCTTTTGCACGCTGAACAGCCCCCAGCATCACTTAGGTCTCCTTCCCCCACACACCAGAATCTGACCCTAGTAATAGATGAGGCAGGAGACTAGAACTATAAGGCACTCAAATGTGTGGATGGATTACTCAACTTCTGAAGGAAGCCAGTACAGCAGAAAGAGAAAGGGGAGAGTGAGAGCAGAGGAAAAGCAGGGACAGGAAGTAAAGTGCGTGGGGGAAGAGAGCCAGTCAGAAGGCTCTGTGGCTAAGAGGACTTCGGTCTGTCCGTGTGAGTTTGATCACTGGGACCGACAGAAAGAGTGGAGGTGCAAGTGTCCTAAATGCCAGCACTCCTGACGCAACAGCAGGACAACCACGGTGGAGAAACAGGAGGCAAAGACAACAGAATTGCTCTGGAGTCCCTGGCTCCAGTGCTGTTAAAAACAACATTAGAGACCTGCCTCAGTAAGATGGAGACAGTGTCACCTGACACGCACAGACACACACACACAGAGACAGATAAACATGCACACATGTATACACAGAGAGAGAGAGAGATACACACACACAGGAGACAGACAGACATACACACACATGCACACATACACACAGAGAGAGACACATAGGCACACAGTACACACATACACACATACAGAGACAGACAGACAAACGTGTACACACACACACACAGCAAATAAAATTTTCAAAATGTGAGAACATATCAACCTTGTAGACACTGGATGAAAGTCTTTGAAATAAAATTTCTTCATAAAATGAAAAGATACAGATATTTGGTAGATGAAGATTAACTAGAAAATGAAACTGTCAGCTCCATCTTCCTATAATACAGTACAAAAAGACAACGATGTTTAGAAACTCCACGATGGTAATCTTTAAGTGCAAGGAAAATAGGCTAAGAATTTTTAGAAAAAAATTCGGTATAAAACTTAAAATAATTGAAAAAAAACTCTGAGAAGCAGCAGTAGTGGCAAAGCCTTTAAGGATGAGCTTAATTCCAGAAAAGTTAAATTCTGGCTCTAAAATGGACTGCAGCAGAAACATGCTGCAGCAGAGATTCGAAAATGCCCAGAGAAACTCAAAACTGTCCAGATAAAGATGCAACAAAATGCAAATTATACTGCCCAAGAGAAAACTGTGGGAAAAAAGAGACAGATTCTATAAGCGTGTAGACATTAGATTTGGCAGTTAAATATTTCAAGTTGACTAATATGAAATTTTTAGAAGAATGAAGAAAACGTATCTAAAAAGTAAGTGAAAACATGACACAGTGTCAAAACATGTGATTTTAATAGAGAAAAGGAGAGTAGAACAAAAATTCAAAAATGATATTTTTAGAGTTGAAAAAAGTTCTAAATGTTATTTTCACTAGTAGACTCAATGGACAGCAAGATGGAAGGAGAATCCACGAACCAGGAAATATCTCAGTGAAAACCATCTAAAACAAAAAAAGAGATATTAAAAGTTGATGACAGACTCTTGGGGCAACAGTGAGTTGGCTAACACATATCATAGCAGTGCTGAAAGGGGAAGAAAAGAGAGAAGGGGAAAGAAAAACAATTGGAAGGAACAATGCTGAAAAGTTCAAATTTTATTCAGCAGTATTACTCTGCAAACTCACGATATTATGAACGTGTCTCAGACAAAACACAGAGATACACACTTAAGCATATCCTTTACAGTCAAGTGATGAAAAAGAAAGACATGTTTTAAATACAGAAATAAAAATCCCGTTTGTTGTAAGACAGAACAATAGAACATTTTAGCATTTCTAAATGCTAAACATTTAGAAACAGTGATGGTCAGAAGTATGGTGGTACTTTAAGTATAGGGGAAAAGAAAGAAAAGAAGCAAGAGAAAAAGAGAAAGTCACCGAACCTGCCAAATGAAACCTTGATATCAAGCACATAAATAGTGTGTATAAGAAATCTGGAGAGGGCTCAGCTAAGAACACAGGGGGTCCCGTGGAGAAGTGGGTACTGACAAACTTCAAGGAGGAGAGCCATTTTCACAACCATAGTGAGAATTCCAGTAACTGAGCACAGTATAGAAAATGACCAGGGATACTGAAAATGTGAACACTATTATTAGTCATCTTCACCTGAATAATGTGTCCGGGGCCTCATCCAAACAACAGCAGAAGACATGTTCTTCTGACATTCACACTGACTAATCTCCAGGATAGACCACAAGCTAGCCATGAAGCAGAAATTTATAAACTGGTATATATGTCTATGTTAAGGATTTATGTCTATTTAAATTATACTAAATGTATCCTCTGACCAAAATGATACTAGATTGAAAATTAACAACAGAAAGGAATGGGCGGAAATCTTATATACTTATGAGTCAGTGAAGAAACCACAGACAAAAGCATACTGAGCAGGATTGATTGCTGCAGCTGTGCAATGCTCGGCCTCTGTTTTGTAAGTGGGTTTTCTTCTTCCAGGACCTCCTGTATGGCAGGCGAGTTCTCTAATGGTGAGTTACTCTCCCAGACCATAGTCTATGATAATATTGATATATTGGAAAAGATCAGAAAGGAAGAACACTAAGTAGGAAAATAGTAAGAAAAAAAAAGAAACTCAATAGTCTGCTTTGAAAAGATGAAATAAAAAAAATGATAGTTAGCTAGAAAAGAGAGGCTACACATTAATTTTTTTAAAAGAATCTAACAAAAACCATTATTACAAACTTAGATTCCAGAGAATTTTGTAAACAGGTTTATGCCAAAAATAAACAAATTTCTCAAAAACATATATTACCAAAATTCATACAAACATAAACCAAACTAATTCTATAAAAGTTAAGAAAATAGAATTTGTGATTTATCCATTATTTTTCTTATTGCAATGGCCAAATACTAGACAAGTGACAGAGGAAGACAAGTGTTATTTGGAGGGGACCTAGGATCACAGTGTGGAAAGCGTGCCAGCAGCAGCTTGATATGGGGCTGGTCACATCGCATCTGTACTCAGGAAGCAGGAACAGACAGGAAGTGGGGCTGGCTTATGAAACCTCAGCATGTGAATCTCATAAAACCTCAGGCCCACAGCCCGTGAGTCACTTCCTCCATCATGACTCTGCCTCCCATTACTATTATTCTAAGGCACCTTCCAAAACATCACCAGGACCAAGTGTTCAAACTCTGGACCCTGCTGAGACAGTTTAAGTCACAACAGCGATGAAATATCTCCCCAGAAAGCAAAGAAAGAGCTGCCTGATGGGTTCTGCACAGAATTCAGAACACAGTAGAGTAGTTCCCTGGTACTTCTGTAGCAGGTGTTCTAATCCTTGATGCCCCGACACAGGGATGGCACATAGCCACATTATTAAAACCCTGTCATCTTAACTAAGCATTTGTATATGTGACAAGTTTTGGGTTTTATTTTGCTATTTCGAAGACCAACATAAATTTGCTTTTCGCTCTTAACAATTCATAGATAGAAAAGTATTCATAGCATAGTTATTGGCATGTAATTAATTTTTCCTTCACTAAATCAAAACCTCTCCTCTTTTCCCTCCCTCCCTCCATCTCTCCCTTGCTCCCTTCCTTTCTTTTGCTTAAAGGAAACATTTTACCTATCTTATTTTGGATATCGGAACTAACAGAATGAGGATTCTTATGTTTTGAAGAGGGAAGGGAAATACTGTATAAAATCCAGGTTACTTGGAGACAAGGACCGGTTTGTGGTAGATGATTTGGCTATACAGTAACTAAATAGCAGAACAACTTTATAGCATGGAGACACTGGGAAAGTCATTCATTCACATCCAGAGTGGCAGCGAGCAGGGAGATGCAATATTTGATTACACCATACAGAAGAGTACATGGTTTAGAATTTATGAATTGTTTCTCAGAAATTCTACCGTCTGGTATACTATTAAGATAATTTAATATTTTTAATGGGGAACACCTCTCCTCTAAGATGGGAGGACAAACTATGACATCTAGTCTTCATGTCTTCTCAAGTGTGCCAGAGTGTGTATAGATTAGTTAGAGGTGTAGAAGGCGAGTATCATCATAAGATATAACAGTTGGTTTCTGTTTGGCTTCTCTTTTTTATAGACAGGGTCTCACCATGTAATTCAGGCTGGCCTTGAACTCCATATGCATCCAAGCCTGGCCTCAAACTACCAAACCTGCTGCCTCTGCCTCCTGATCACCTTCTAGGATCACAGGTGTGTGGCACCATTCCTAGCTCAGGCAAGAACGGCATGTGAATCATCATCATCATCATCATCATCAATTGTGTATATGATCATGAGTGTGTATGCATATGCAGATGCTTCTATTATGGGATCATCAACTATCAAGCACTTTTACCCTCACTGGCTCTCGGTGTCCATTTTTATGCATAAATTTCCATGAGTTCTTTAAGAGAAACTACTAGGATTGATGAACAAGACTCGTGATATGTAATCTAGACTTGTACGAAAATTCCATTTTTTTCCTCTGTAATGACTTCAGACCGTTTCAAAGAAAAAGTGGCAAAACTATTCCATTCCAAGTCATTCAAAGCTATTAAAGTATTAGGAACACATCAGACAGAAATGCTCATGACTAACAGATACAACACTTAAGCCTGTTGCTGAGAGACTTGAGGTGTATCTGTACATATGGGAAAACTCTCACTCATGGATCAGAACACCCAACGTTCAAACATGGCATTTTCATTAATAAGATCCGTAAATTCAAACATAATCACTTAAAAATTCTAACATGATTTTTAATAGCAACTGAGAAGCTGATCCTAGAATTTGTAAAGAAACACAGAGGATTTAGAATATTGCAAACCATATGGAAAATGAAGAAAAAAGTCTGGGTGATTCAGATCATCCAACTTCAAATTTTACTGTTATGAAGCTACAAAATCAAGACCATGTAATATTGTCTAAAGTACAGACTTATTGTATTAATATATACAATCCAATAGAATAGACATAATCCCTAAAATTTGTGATCAATTAATATTTTAACAATATTTTCAACAAGTGGTATCAGTTGTTCATCTAACTTCACAGAAAGAACATAGGCGTATACCATACACCACACTAAAAATTAGCTCAAAATGGATCTACGACAGAGCTAAAACTATATACACCTCCAGAAGGAAATATTGCAGACAACTTGGAATTAGCATAATCAGACATGCCTACATATGGCATCCAAAGAAGAAACCGTTAAAGACTCACTAATTAGAATTCTACCACAATTTAAAATTTTGATATTGAGAAGATATCACTGAGAAAATAAGAGCCATATATTCTGAAAGCGTTTACCTGAGAAGAATCGTATCTAGAATGAAGGTCACTATAACTCAGTACTAAGGAGGCAATTTAATTTTCAAAAAGGGACAAATTTAATAAGTGTTTCATCAAGAAGACTAATGAATGACTGATAAATATGTGATTACATGGACAGCATTATAAACCAATGGGGAAACGCTAATTAAATGGTGATGTCATCATATGCAATGCTATTAGCATGACTATAATAAAAGTTGATAATGCTAAGTTTTGAGAACATGGAGTAATTGGAATACTTCTGCAGTGCTAGGAGCTGTGTGAAGTGGTTTAGCCACTTAGGAAAAAGCAATCTGTCAACATATATCATGTGAGACTAAACATTTATCATACAAATAAATAATACCATTACTATGTGTCTGACCAAGTAAATGAAAATGAAGTTCTGCACAGTGATATTCAGAAATAATCAAATGACCATTAACTACCAAATAGATCAAGAAAGATAAGAGGGAGCCCCACAGTAGGGTACAACTGAGAGGAAGAATGAAGAGATTCTTTATATTCAGGGCTACTTTTGGGGATCCCTACCATAAGCAGAAGCCATAGGAAAAGCCTCCGTCCGTAGCGCATGACTCCATGTGTCTGACGCGTCTAGCAAAGAAACAGCTTTAAAGACGGAAGCCATTGGGGACAGACAGGTCAAAAGTTGGTGGGAAGAAGGGCCAACTGACTTCAGATTCAGGAACTTTTTGTATCGATGGAGGTATTCTAAAACTGGAGCACGATTGTTGTGCAATTGTACGAATTTACGAAAATACAGCAAACTGTACACTTACCACAAGGAGACTTTAGGTATTTTTTAAAGATGCAATAAAAATGTTGCATTCCTGATGGACAATGAGGGCTGCTGAGAAGCCAAGGACAATGCCACTGGGTTTTGATCCTACTTCATGTTCTGGCTTTGTGGGAGCCTAGCCAGTTTGGATGTCCACCTTCCTAGACCAGGATGGAGCGGGGAGGACTTTGGACTTTCCACAGGGCAGGGAACCCTGACTGCCCCTCAGTCTGGAGAGGAAGGGGGAGAGGAATGGGGGGAGGGGGAGAGGAGAGGGAGGAGGGGGGAAAAGGGAGACGGGGAGGGAAATGGGAGGCGGGGAGGAGGCGGAAAAATTTTTTTTTCAATAAAAAATATTTTAAAAAAAAAGAAAAAAAATGTTGCATTCCTCAGTAAGTTTATTATGTTTAGATTAAAGTAGCCAGTTTTACTTTTAATTGTGGGTACTAACAAAATAGATTTGAAGGTAATGATTGAAAAATAGAAATATTTTTTGTAATTGGCCAAGTCAAGCAACTTCGTTGGAACAAAATAAAGACAACTTTGGATGATCTTGTTAGTTGTTTTACAGTTTCTTTCACCTGAAATACCCAGAGTTTCCCTGGGAATTTAAGTAAAATCAATTAGTTTTCTTTTTTTGAATATGGCATTATCTAATGTCAAAGCATAATTTGGTAATAAAATACACCTTCTGGAAGCACCTACAAAGTTTTTTCTGCTAATAACCATAATTATTTTGAAATTATGACTGGCAAAATAATTCTATTTATTTCTACTCATCAATAATTAAATTTCAAATGAAATAAGAGCCTCATTGTAAGTGGCCAGCTAATGTCTTAGTCTGACTGTATTATGTGTCTTAAAAGTTCAGTATTTTGCAGGAAAAGAAGCTCCATTTATGAAAAGAGGATTTTTGTTTTGCTAGACAGGAAATGTACCAATTAGTTAGAAATGACCACAGAAATTCCTGATGGAGAAAGGCATGAAGTAGACAAGTCCTGCAGAAGATAAAAAGGGAGATTACTAAACATTTCGATTTCCTAGCAGGAAGGAGGAGATTAATCCTAGCATGCTAACCAGCTGTCTTCCAGCATTAAACCAGGAATGGGCAACCAGTCTTTGAAGGACCTTGTCTGTTTTTGAGGATAGGTGTGTATAAATGGGGATCGCTGGCAGAAGGTGTCATTCTGTAGGAATTTTGTCACCAAGGGATACAATAAAAGAGTGATGGTGGCTGCTGGTGACCATTCTTCCAGCATCATTCCCTTGCTTGAGTTCCTTGACTCCACATTCTTCTCTTAGGCTGACAGCTCTCTGATTTTTCTTACCACCTCTGCCTCACCACCACCACCACCACCACCACCACCACCACCACCACCACCACCACCACCACCACCACCACCTGCTAAGCTACATTCCTTTGTTCTCTTTGAACTTCTATTACACTTTATGCATTGGGACAGAAACAACTAACCATGGTCATTTCATAATAACGGAAAATCTTGCTCACCCAGAGAGTGGATCTCATACGCATACGTTTTCCTTAGTTGGGTTTTCCATATGAATTTCGTTTATCACCTACTTCAGATAGATCCCTCCTGTGCTGTTAGCGGATGCTGGTGTGAAGCTGTGCATGGTGAGGTTCAACACCTGCATCCTTCACCCTTTCCCAGCAATCATCACCCCCATCTCAGGGGTGGAACTGGTCACAACTTGGTGTATGGATGAGAAGACTTGGAGAACAAGCCTTTTCATGATTTCTCTATGTCCTTAAACCTATTAGACTCATCACTAAATTCAGC
Source organism: Alexandromys fortis (assembly GCF_014885135.2). Classification (NCBI taxonomy): domain Eukaryota; kingdom Metazoa; phylum Chordata; class Mammalia; order Rodentia; family Cricetidae; genus Alexandromys; species Alexandromys fortis. Next base: position 6,860,811 of record NW_026067923.1, read on the forward strand.
CCAATAGAAACAGACGACCTTTTCTGGGTGTAGCTTTGTGTTGTGGCTGGCCTTGCTTTCTCTGGGTTTGGGGACTAGGTGGTAGTGATCTGTGCTGGTGAGAATCAGATGCTCTGGAATCTTAAAAGGAGCTCAGTTTGTTAAAGCAAAAGCCAGTTAAAGCAAAATTCTGTCCTATACAAACTCAGCTCACTTTGACAAGGTGTTATCATGCCTTCTTGCCTTGGGCAAGTGGCAGCAGCGGAAGCACAGACTCCCTGTGTAATGTCTAATGCAAAATGAGCCTCTTTGGTGGGGCAGACACCTTCTTTGTCCACAGTTTACACCTACGCTGTGGATGAGTGATTCAGGGCAGACCCACGAATACAAAGCCCTCAAACAATGCTGCTGACAACCCCCCTCCACAGATCAATAGCAGTTTATAATTAACCCGACATTTTTATTAACCAGTCTTAAACGTCAAAGACGCAAAGCAGAAGGCAGCGTTAATACTGTTACCTACAGGAAATGAGATCTGAGATCTGAGTCTAGTACCAATTCAAAATTGTAATCACCTTATTCCCACATCTGGGAAGAGAAATTTTGCTGGGAATCTTACTTCCCAAAATTCCCCGAGCCCTTTCCTTCACTAGGAGGTGGGGATGGATGGGAGAGCCCCAGAAGCTTTGTTGAACTGAGACAATCTCAGGTAGCCTAGGCTGACTTCGGACTTGCTATGCACTTCAGGGTGACCTTGAACTTGAGAACTTTCTGCTTCTGTCTTCCCCATAGTGAGACTATATACAGATGGTAAGATTGCGAGAGGAACTGCGCCATCATGCCGGGTTTATGCCCAACTGGGATGAAACCCAGGACTTCCTGAAGGTTAGGCAAGTGCTTCACCCATTCGGAAATATCCCAAGTCCAACTCCCAGACTTTTAATTGGGAGAACTTTTTTCTACAAGTTCCAGATTACATTCCCCCTCTCTCCTTCCCCACGCCTTCCTGTCCCATGATTTCGTCTCCACTCCCTGCCATTTCCTTGATGTTTTGTTTTGTTTTAAACAATTTCACTGGATTCGCACCAATTTGGAATCTCTCTGTGTTCCTCCAAAGAGGCAAGTCCTGGGCAAATGCCCACGTGGTTCATTTCTGGATTCCCGAGCCCCGCCTGCGCTGCTTGCTCTACAAGTAGCCCTGCGGGGGAGAAAACTCTACAGAAGTTTCCTCCTAGCCTGCAGCAGAGCTGGGCTTTGGGTGCAGGGATCTCCCAAGCGGAGCCCCGGTGCAGGTCCCAAGCTTGGCTCCAACTCACAGTGCCCTGTCACCAGGTGCCGCCTTGTGGGGAGCAGCTGCACCAGCTGGCGTCCAGGTGGAGTCAATGAAGCGCAGCCTGAGGAGGATGCTGCGCCCAGAGGAGAGGAAGGAGATCCAGGGCGTTGCCTATTGCGGCGTGAAGGAAGACACGGACTGCTTTAAGGACTCCTTTAAGGTACTGGGAAATCAGTCGGCGGTCTGGAGCGTGCTAGGACCGTGTGGGAGGTGGGAGGCTGGGGCTTTTCTTGCCTGGAGTATTTTGATTCATTGGCTCTACAAGTTCAGGAAGCAGTGAGTGTGGACAGCGCAGGAGACCAGTGTATCAGGTACTGAGCTTCATGGTAAGTGATGCTTAAGATTGTGGACCCTGGGGTCACACTAGGAAAGCGTCAGTCACCACGCTGCCAGACGGTCCTTTGTTTTGCTTACTTGTTTGTTTAACCCCATCTTGCCAGGAGATGGATTGATGCCAGAGATGTTTCTTCGAAGTACTTTTGATATATAACAGAATTAGAATCCCGGGACAGCATGAAGCCAGAACAAATGTGGAGGGTGTTCCCTTCCACTTGGACGTTTAAGCAGAGTTTTCCTTTGAACTGAGGTGGATACTACAGCCGAGGATGTAGTTGTCAGACAGAGATCCAATAAGTGTCTGGGGGTAGAGAAGCAGTTTTGTCTAAAAGTGGAACAGAGAACTCAGCGCTTGCGAATGGTGCCGGATGAGGACAAACGGAAGCAAGACCAGCAGTGGGTGTGTCTGGGTTCTCCTCAGCGGGAGACCTAGTGATTACCTGAGAATAGCTGTGATGGGGGCTCCAAAGAGTTCTCACTGGATGCTCTGACTTACAAGAAAGTCGCACACACGACCAAGCTGATGCTGAAGCCACCACTGCGCTGGCTGTCCGCTGCCCAGAAAACCCATTAGATTTCCATAGCTTGATAGCAAGAAAGGGAGGGGTTCTTTTGAAATGTCAAGATATTAACTGTGGTTTTTCAGCACCCATTGCGAATTCCTCTCCACCGTGGAGCCATGTTAATAGTTCCTTATGCATTATTCGGGGAAAAACAAAATGCTTGTGCAAACACAAACTTTCACAGAGTTTTCTTTAGCTTACAAAGGTATGAGCTCACAGAGACTGGACTTTAATTCACACATTAAGTAAATTTTAGAATACTTTTCAATTCAGTACTTAGAAAGTTGCTTTTTAAAAAAAATAAATAAATAACTGCTTTACAACATTCCATTGTGGGGGAAATCACAGCATGTTTTATTTAACTACTTATATACTGATACGTACTTTGGTCATTTTGTTTGTTTTGCCGTTTTACTTAGCTTTGATTTTTTTAAAAAAATCTATGACTGTAAATGTGGTTTCGCAATCTGTATATTTGTCCATTGGCAGTTTTGCCCTAACAGAGGCAAGAGTGTCAAAACAGACTTAGTTTCGGTAGACATTGCCTGACCGGGGTCTAGAATGCTATTTCTGCCAAGTCAGAGGCGTCCTACTTCACAGAAACTTATACTTAAGGCCTCCAGATTGAACACTGCTCCCCATCCCATGTAAACTTAGCATGTCAACCAAGGCCTTTGGCTTTAGTAGGAGGAAGCACATCATGGCTGAACTTCAGTACTAAGATGCTATCATTACAATTAATGTGGGGCAGAAAAGAATTTTAAGATTTCAAAAAATCCTTTATGTAAGTTCAGTTTTTTAGAGATCTGTAGAGGAATTCTGCCATCCAGTCCCAATATTTTCTTTATGTTTTTATTTTAGTATCTTTAGGTTTATTGACTGGCTCAATGGATTAACAGAAGCTAAGGCTTTTTTCCCCCTTATTTTACAGTCCAACCATAATTCCCCCTCCCACTCCTCCTCCAGCCCAACCCCCATCCACTCCTCCCAATGGGTAAGGGCTCCCATGGGGAGACTCTGGAACACTAAGTAGGGCCAGGACCAAGCCCCTCCCCCACCCTCCTGCATTAAGGCCGAGCATGGCATCCCACCATAGGGAATGGGCTCCAACAAACTACCAGGGGCTTTAAAAAATAATTTGGCATTTAACTATAATTTAGCTATATATAGTTTCTCCCTTTAGTTTTCTTCCCCTTTTGATTTATTTTGATTAGATATATTTCATTCAAGCAGACTAAAACAGATGGACCTGAAGTCTCTAATTTGAAGGGCTTGACTTAGAACTGATTTCTGGAAAAATAATCTAGTGCCTAGTGTCTTGAATATAATCATAGAAATCGGAACTCAAGAGCCTAAGAGCTTAGGGATTACTCAGAACAGGAAACTATTCTAGATTAATTATTATATGTAATCCACCAGAGGCTTAAATATATAAACTGGGAAGAAATAATGGCAGTTCTGGGATAACACTGAGATTAAAATGATTTCTTAGTGTGCTTTCCAGACTTGAAAATATGCATAAATTTTTTTCAAAGATATCTCTTAATAAATAAATATCCTGTTACAAAAAGCAAAATGTACTACAAGTCAGTAGCATTAAATGGTTTTATTTTATATAATAATTTATCTATGAGTATCTCAGGTCTGTCTTACAAACTTTCTTAAGGAATTTCCTGATGACAGTTTAGGTTCTGAACAGCGAGGGCTGACCACACACACTTCATGAGTTCCTCTGACATGTTTGTAGACTGCTTTGTCACTGTGAACTCAGTAGTATCTTTCAAACCCTTTCTCCAAAGAGTGTGGAGCATTATGTCAATTACCAACCACACAACAGACTTGGAAATTGCTCTTTTCAGCGCTGGTGATGGGCAATAGTATCCCATATTAGCATTCAAAGAAATCGAATTCAAGCACTAAAATGCTTTCCATTTGATTTAGGTGAGCAACTTCTTTGAGAAGGCAAGGCGTTAAGAGGAGGCGGCTCCATTTCGTCAGGAACCTCGGTTTAATTATTGATTATGTGTAAATCTGAGAAGGGCTGGATGTCTTTAGACTGTCCTATAGTCACTGAGAGCACATAGAATTGGTTTTTAGTTGTCTTTAGACTATCCTATAGTCACTGAGAGCACATGATATTGGTTTTTAGTTGGAAAGTGCCACATTTTTGTTCAAGATATTGCCAACATAAATTGTTCTTGTTCTTTATTTTTTTAGGTTCTATTATATGACTAGAAGAATAAAATCCAAAGTAGGAAATGTAGATATTTTAGGTTCTTCAGTCCTCACATTTAGTGAATTAATCTTAACATGCCAAATCCATCACTGATCTATTTCATAATTTTTCTTTGCAATAGTGAAGTGTTGGAGTTTTATTTAAAATTACAAATTATCTTTTGAACAGCTATTTTATGAGGCAAAGGGGACCAGTCATAGCTACAGGGAGAATTCAAAGCAACTTTCTTGATCTTTTGTTTGGGGACTATTTCTGTGGTTGGAGAAACATTGATCATGCTATCTTGGTTCTCTGCAAAGCTGCTGCCTTGTGGTTCATTTGGGTCTTTGTCATAAAGTAGCTATTGAGAGAGAGCTTTGGAAACAACTTAGAGTTGTTTTCCTTCTCCTATATTTTACATCCCGGCCTCAGTTTCCCTTCTTGCACTCTGCGAGTCCTTCCCCCACCTCTCCACGTCCCTAGATCCACTCTTCCTCTTTTTCTCTTCAGAAAAGAGCTGTCCTCCCAGGCCATCAACTAAACATGGCATAGCAAGTTATAATATGACTAGGCACACACCTTCATATCAAGGCTGGACGAGGCAACCAGTAGGAGGCAAAGGGTCCCAAGAGTGGCAAAAGAAGGCAAATGTTTTTACTTGGCAGGGTGATTGTAAATCATTTGAATCTTGGTGTTGCCCCAGAACTACAATGGACTTCTGTAAATTCTTCCTATTTTTTTGCATTTAAACCTCTAGAAAACTAAAACTCACCAAATAACCCAATGTGCACAAAAGTCTGTATAGAGGTGAGGTGTAGCCCCTAGAAAACTTGCCTCGCATGGATGTAGACGTGGGTTTGCATCTGAGCCTCCAATAGACGTAAGTGGTTGTACAAGCCTGCAAAGCACTCAAGAAGTAGGAAGAGTACAAGGTCAGCCTCAGTTATATAGCAAGTTTGAGGCCAAACCTGTCTTACATGTGACCCTGTCTTAAAAGGCAAGCAGAAGTCTTTATGTCCCTCTATGTTCTTTGTGAAGACTCCTTTCTTCCTCCATTCTTCTCCGAAAAAGAAAATTATGCATATGACTATCATGGAAAACAAAGCATATAAATGTGTAGCAAACACTGAATACTGTGAACAAAATAAAAGAGGAGGAAAGAATAAGAGTGCTTCTCAAGCCTTTGTCTTAGAAGTCGTTTGAGTTTGAACACTGTGTAGGAGAGAGCCTGGTTGTGTGAGCTACAGCTACTGTGTATTAGAAAGTGGACACAACCTAAAAACAGACCAGGTGTGGTGGCTCACACTTATAGTCTGAATGCTGTGTAGAAGGGGGTCAGGGATTTAAGTCTTTTTCAGTGACACAGCAGGTTCAAAGCCAGCCTCAAGGAAGGAAGGAGGGTGTCACCATTCACTTGCAAATACATCAGTTCAGTCACGTGGCAATACACAGATTAATAGAAATGGGTTAAATTAAAATGTAAGAATTAGCCAATAAGAAGTTAGAGCTAATGGGCCAGGCAGCGTTTAAATTTAAAAAAAAAGTAATTCTAGATGCAACTTTGAATGGAAATCTTGTTCAAACAATCGGGGAAAAGTTACATATTTCTGTAATTATTGATTTTTAAAGTTCTCCACTTTCTGTGTCAGGCAGATGTTTACAAATTTCAAGAAGCCAAATAAGACAACTGCTTGTTGTCGTTATGCATATTAAGTGGAAATTCTTGAATTTTGGCAGAAATTGCTTGTGCTCAGGAGTAGGGCAGCAGTTTTAGATCCCTGAACAAGTCCTTAGGATGCCTTGGGATGATCTTAGCTTCAGAGGGTAAGGAGAGGTTTGGTGGAGACTGGCTGCAAGTAGGAGAAGCCAAAAAAGATAAAATGCTTTAGATTCCTAGACTTAACAACCCTCACATTCATAGCCACCCCTTCTTATTACTTTAGTCAGGGTCTATTAAATACAAAATAAAAACTTTCAGATACATTTCCACAGTGCTTTACTATGCTTTGATCATTTTCAGCTTTGCCAGTTCTTTTTTTTTTAATTGATTTTTATTGAGCTCTACATTTTTTCTCTGCTTCCCTCCCTGCCTCTCTCCTCCCCTTCAATCCTTCCCCAAGGTCCCCTGCTCCCAAGTTACTCAGGAGATCTTGTCTTTTTCTATTTCCCTTGTAGATTAGATCTATGTATGTCTCTCTTTGTGTTCTCATTGTTGTCTAAATTCTCTGGGATTATGATTTGTAGACTAGTTTTCTTTGCTTTATGTTTAAAAACCACTTATGAGTGAATACATGTGATAATAGTCCAATTTAAAAAAAATGGAATACAGACCTAAACAGAGAACTCTCAACAGAGGAATCTAAAATGGCTGAAAGACACTTTAGGAAATGTTCAACATCACTAATCATCAGAGAAATGCAAATCAAAACAACTCTGAGATTCCATCTTACATCTGTAAGAATGGCCCAGATCAAAAACACTGATGACAACTTATGCTGGAGAAGATGTGTGGCAAAGGGAACACTTCTGCATTGCTGGTGGGAATGCAAGCTGGTATAGCCCCTTTGGATGACAGTGTGACAATTTCTCAGAAAATTAGAAAACAACCTTCCTCAAGACCCAGTCATACCACTTTTGGGTGTATATTCAAAGGATGCTCAATTGTGCCACAAGGACAAGGGCTCAACTATGTTCATAGTAGCTTTGTTTGTCATAGCCAGAACCTGGAAACAACCTAAATGTCCCTTGATCGGATAATGGATAGGGAAAATGTGATACATTTACACAATGGCGTACTACACAGAAAAAAAAATGGCATCTTGAATTTTGCAGGAAAATGAGTGGAGCTAGAAAACATCATTTTGAGTGAGGAAACCCAGACCCAGAAAGACAATTATCACTAGCACATGTATCCAGTAGTTCTTGATTCCTCTTGTTGGAACTGAAATACATTTCACCCAGCAAAGCAAAGCCCTCTGTAGTTTTTAATATATTCTTTCTCAGCACATTTTAAAAATTTCCTTCAAAACGTTTCTCGAGGCCTTTGTTTCTATAATATATATGAGATTATGGTTGAAAAATAAAACATTTGTTTAATATATTTATCAATGCATAGGTATTTGCTTACTTTATGTCTATATATACTGCATTCTTTAAGAAAGCTATTTGCAATAAGCGTGACAGTTTGAATCTTGTAAAGTCATAAGGCTTGTACAAGACTAATTTTATATTTTAAAGTTTTGTATAGCTGTTTTAGGTAATGGACTTTTTATGTTCCTCTAGGTGGACATGGAAGGAGATACGTATAGACTAGAAGACTTCATGAAGAACCGAAGAAAACTAAGCAAATTTGAAGATGAAAATATCTCCCCTTTACATCACGCAGCAGCAGAAGGGCAAATTGAGCTCATGAAGATGATCATCCATGGGTCTTCTTGTGAAGGTAACCAAGTGCCACAGTGTGGGTTTGTAAAGCCGTCGACCTCTTAGGTGGGTGGACGACCAGGAAATTTGCCCCCAGGATGTCGACTGTGCTTACGGGTAGACTGAAGGTGAAGAGCAGGTGCAGGGAAGCCCGAGTGGACTCTGTGAGTTCGACTTTAGGAGATCAGGTGAATAGCTTGACCAACTGGACCAAACAGGAGCAAAGTCAGTGTGACTGTGTGAGATTTAATTACTCTGAAGTTGGGTGTGTCCTCTTGGAAATGTCATGCACAATCAGAACTGCAGAGGATGGAGTCATTGCTGTAAGACCTTGCCTGGAAAAAGCTAATGAGATTGAGGACATGCATGGGCATCGTTTAGGACCAGGAATCATGAATAAGAGTAGCTAGGGGGACTGACAATGGCAGAGGTAGAGTGGAGTAGACAAGAGGGTGGTGGGACACAGGCAGGAGAGAAAGTCACCCGGATGATAAGTTTGGGAGATCAGTTGCAACAAAGACATCAAGTAAAAAGGAGGTCACAGGAAAGTCCTGCTTTAGGAAGCCCCCGTGGTTACAGGAAAATGAACTGTGAAAAGGGGTCAAGCTAAAATCACTTTCAAGTTGTGTATTGGTGAATGAAGCTGTTTAACAGTTTGATGCTGAAAAAATATTTTGTCTTGCTTAAGCAGAGTGGGAGTCTAAGGTGTGTTGGGGGAGGAGTGGGTTGAGAATTAAAAAGTCAAATGAATGAAAGGAGTAGAGAAAGGAAACTTTAGAAGAGAGAGAAACAGGAAACCTGGCTGCCTCGTGGTTCCTACTACTGTTGATTTTTACCAAGTTTGATTCATGAGTGAACACCTTTTGTTTCTTCAGACTTACTGTTATACCACCATGACGACCTTATCCCAGCCACGGGGCAATGCAGGATGAGGAACAGTCTATTCTCACACAGCGTTCACAAGGCGAATCACACCACGTGTCTACTGTACAAAGACATGGAAAGCATGTCCACCACTGGGGGCTCAAAATCTAGCTCGGGAGTTTAGTAATGGCCTGCCACTATGCTCATGAATATTTTTGAAATCCTTGCCATAGGCCACACACTCTAAGATATTTACAGACATGACCCAATATTATTCTCCCCACAGCTTTGTAAGGAATGTGTGTTTCTATACTTACAGATACATATTTGGATATATACTTATGTCAGCTTGGCTGACATAGTTGAGTGATTCAAATAATTGCTTAGTAGCAGTGTGCTACTTTCAGTCTCTCTAAGGTTCAGCATCTCCATCTTTTTGCCTATTTGTCCTGGGGACATCTTTGGGACAATTGTAAGCTTGATTGAAATCACAGTCACATGACACCTAGTTAGGATATGCTCTGATGTAATCTCAGAATTTTGTTACAGTTATGAAACCAATATACAGATGAGAATTTAGCAATAAGAGAATCTGTTTTTACAAATATTACATAAAAATTTAACCCAATTTGTAATATCTGTACAAACTTTCATATATTCTCCAACAGTGTTCATTGGATATCCTATTTCTATATTCCAAGACAATATAGCTAGTTTTATAAACACTCAACAGTGAGTTTTGAAGTGGGTAGTTACCCTGGAGGTGTTAAAAATATCCCGAACATAATCTGATGTCTATTTTGTTATTTCTTTAGTACTGAATATAATGGATAGTTGTGGAAATACTCCACTACACTGGGCTGCAGAAAAAAACCAAGTCGAAAGTGTGAAGTTTCTTCTTAGCCATGGGGCAAATCCGAACCTCCGGAACAGCACCATGATGGCACCCCTTCACATAGCCGTACAGTCCACATACAACGAAATGATCAAGGTGAGGCTACTGGCCAACTGGGAAGGGGGCTTATCTGACTTGTTTCCTGTTTCAGAATAACCAACTTCGAGTGTCATGCAATGGCAAATGAAACATAACAAAAATAGTGCTATTTCTCACCAAATGACGGTGAGGAGGAGGAGGAAACAGACAATCCTAATGGAGTTGCTGTGGTGCTGATGATGATGATGGCCATGCATGATGCTGATGCTGATGGCCATGGGGAGGAGAATGGTGACAGTGACACTGAGGAGTGAGATTGGGAGAATGGTGGTCATAGTGATCATAGTGCAGCTTTGCTTGAGTTTAAATTTATCAGACATTTAAAAAAGAGCTTTAACTTCTCATTAAAAAGTATAAATTAAGACTATTAGTATCTCTGTTTCATAGCTGAGTAAAAGGCACAGAGAGAATTAAATAACTTGCCTGCAATTGCACAGCTCCAGCTCTAGGCTTGGCAATTAGGTCTCTTTTATTCCCTGACTAAAATGACTGGCACCTGAGCGAAGGCAGGACTCATAGCTAGGATATGCCAGTTTTGTTAGATGAACAGCCTAAAAAAGACAGGTCAGTAACATGTACAGAGATCGTAGGTGAAAAGTTTTGATTTTCAAGGCTTTAATTTCATGAATTAGAGGAATCCCTGATAAATACTTGGGTAGGACTCAGCCCATCACTTTTAGATTATACTTCATAGATTCACAGGCACATTGGAAAACAAATCTGCTTCTTCAAAGAGGAATGTCATAAACAGATTGACTGTGTTCCACAACAGGTGTCATGGGCTTGGAGCCCCTTTGTGGGGTCACAGACCAGATATCCTGCTTATCAGATATTTACGTTATGATTCACAGCAGTAGCAAACTCACAATTATGAAGTAGCATAATTGGGGGCACTGCAAGACGAGGAACTGTATTAAAGGGAAAAGTTGAGAACTACTGTTCTAGAAGGTGGTTTTGAAGTTAGGCTGTTTGGAACTCAGCAATAGATGTTTCTGTGGACAGAGACATCACTAGAAGTGATGTTTATAGCGAACGTGCTAACCCACACCCAAGCCAATTGTTAATAAACCATGAAAGAGAGTCCAAGGCTCCTCTGTCACGGAGCTTTCTCCCAGCCCTTGGCCAGGTGTGAAGTCTAGCGTGTGCAGAGAGAAGGGAGTCCCTTTCATCATTCCCACTGTGATTTGGTTTTGAAGTCCTACCTTAATTTTTTTTTCCTACCTTATTTTTTTGTGTCATGACCATGTCATAACACATGAATGTTGATGGTGCACCTTTCCCAGCTGGCTAGTTACTTCTGAAGGAGCGACAATGTCTTATTTGTCGGGACAAAATTGTAATTCTTGACACTGTCCTGATAAGTGGTGATTATTGGAATGAAATAGAGGAGGTGGCTGAAGCACTGATTATTGTGAAGACTTGGCAGGACCTCTGAGAAGGGGCTGTAAAATATCCATGGAAACAGCTCTTTGCCTTCTTCCTCATGCCTGCATCATCCAAAAGCCAGATGCTGCTCCCAGCAGCAGCAGCTGCAGGTCCACCCAGTGGTGCCATCTGCTTCCTCACAGAGCTCTGGTGCTTTCCCTGAAGACTCTTTCCATAAATAAATGGTCATTAGCTTCATTTCTCTTGTCTTTCAAAGTGTGTTTTGGGAATTCGAAGGTAGGTAGTTGTTGAGAAACTACTGTTAATGAGGAGACTCCTCAGACCAGTCGTAGAAATAAAAGTTCAGAAATAAAGCCCAGAGCTAATTTGTGAAGTCAGTGTATAGATAAAAACAAGACAACAACAAAAACAACAAAACTAGTTGTCCTGAACAACACAAAATCAAGAGAGTCAGAGAGTTGGGTCATTTCTGCCTTAGACGGCCTTTGTTTTCCCAACCATAACCATGCCTTAGAGAGTTCTTATTTGCATACATTGTGAAAATAGGAGGAAGAGAAGATTTGCTCATAGACAATAATGCTGTCCCCAGCCTACCTCTCTAGCCTTGCCTGTGTTCTAGCCTGTACCTATGCAACCTTTCTCAGTCCAAAAGGCCCTTTTACCGTTTGGTCTACCCACTTTCCCCAAGAATATCCACTGTTATCTATAAAGTTATGAAGTTTTTAAAAAGCCAAAACCATCATCGATGAATCACCTTGAGTTCTTCCATAGGCAGTATTCTCTAGGGAGCATTCACCAAGAGGCTTGGACATGGCCTATTTCTTGATGGTCTTTGTCCTTGGGCTTAATTTGTCTCAGTAGCTTAAGCTTTTTCTTAGATTTTCTTCTTTCTTATCAAAGGACCCAGGAGAGTCCCAGAAGAGCTTCTGGACATGTCTGGTCATGACTGAATGGGAATAGGTACATAGTTAGGTTGCATTCTCTGTGACCACTGCCTCCTAGAATTTAACTCAACCTTCGAAAGATTATGCTTATGACAGTACCGTAATTACATCCTGCAGATCTGTGGTCTGCAAATGTGAGGGCAAGGATGGGGAGGATGCTGCTAGCAGACCTTGGTAGGCTCCTTTGCATGTGAGACTGGATTTGAAGAACAGCCCCTGAAGGTGCCTGGGGTCTGTGGAGAGATCCTTTGCTTCCAATTTCTCCTCATCTATAAAGAGCTCTCTGTTTTTTCTTATGCACCAAACCACAGCTCAAGTTTTCTCCTATGGACTCATTGGTTAGCTAATTCATCTGCTGAGGGTCACTTTGGAGCACACCTGTTGGAAAGGAGTTCTGCTAGGAAGCTGTTGGTTTTGAGGAAGTAGAGATCTTAGGGAACAACTGATTTGATAAGCTTTAACACGTAAACAAACAACAATAACAAACGCAATTTAACTGCTAGGCCAGCAGCATGGCTTTGTGATCCAGTGGTACAGGGTTTAATGAGGAAGGATAGGAAATTAAAGCCTTTGCCTAAGTTACACTGCAACATAAAGACAATCCTGGGCAATCCCTGTCTTGGTCTTGAAAATAAATCCACAATTAAGGCTGGGGAAATGACTCAGTAGTTGAATATTGTCCAACAAGCATAAACAACTAGGCTTAGTTACCGATACTGAAAAAAAAAAAAAGATTACAAGACCATGATGAGTTTTATCATAGTATTCTATATATTATGTATTTGGTGGAAGAGGAATTGGAAAAGACGGGTCAGACATGGCAGTCATGTCTAGGGGGTTGTGGCCCTATCTGAAAGCTAGCTGCCTAGCTCTTTCCCAGTGATGTCTTCCTTCTGGCCAGGTCTTGACGGAGCACAGCACCACTAACATCAACTTAGAAGGAGAGAACGGAAACACAGCTTTGATGTCCACGTGTGCCAAGGACAACAGTGAAGCTTTGCAGATTCTGGTTTGTAAATCTATCACACCCTGCTCCTTTCTCTCTGTGAATCATAAACTGTGATTTAAGAAGCGTTCCCTGGTATGTGCTTAGCAGAATAGAAAACATAGAAGATAGGTCTAAAGAACTTAGATCTCAGTGCTTTTGATGTGGATACAGCTCTAGGATCCAATATAAACCCTAGACTGTACATAGAAGATTAAAAATGAATCATGAAAGAAAAAAAAAAAAACAAGAAAAATCAAGGTATAAAGAAAATCTAGGCAGGGATTAAGATGGATCTGGTTGTAGGGCTAGAATATAAAACCAAAATATGGTAAGCTGTACGACACTAGAAGCGTTTGATCCTGGGGTTGAAGAGATGACTCAGTGGTAAGAGCCCTGGTACTTCTTTCAGGAAACTCGGGTTTGGCTGCCACACCCACATAATGGATTACAATCTTCTGTAACCACGGGAGATCTAACACCCCTTCTGGTCAGTGTGTATCAGGCCCACACATTGTTTACAGACATTCGTATAAATAAAAACACCCATATACATAAATTGTTAAAAATTAAACCATTTGATTTTGAGCTTTTACGTGTTCAAAGAGAAAAAGATGGATCTAGGCAGCTATGGAGTTATTTGACTTCTAAGGTGAAAGCGGAAGAAAAGCACTGCATTTCCATTCCATGGCACTGCTGCTGTGGTCTCTCCGAAGACTAAATCCAGAAAGTCAGGCATCTCTCTCTGAAAAGTCACACCACGACACTGGAGATGCCTGTCTCGGGGATGGCTTCTGTCCTGGGCAGCATACCTGATGACGGCATTACAGGAATCTCACCAACTTAGCTTTTCAACTGTTTCTGAGTTACTTACCTGCTATGCAGAACTACAAAGATATGCAAATATATCCTGATAGTCACACATGCAAATATGTGTTCCTATTTTGCTTTTATTTGAATATTGGGTACTAACAACTTAGAACAACAAAACACTGTACGAAGTGAGGGCATATAGAGTATTCCAGTCTTTGAAATTTTAACACAGTGGGTCATAGTGCTTCAGACTTTCCCATAAGTGATGGCATCGGAATCACCCTTGCTTATCACTCTAGGTACTGCTGCTGGCCACAAGCGGCTATCTTAAAATGGACAATATCTGTATGACTCAAATAACCTGCGTTTTAAAAATTAAATATTTCACATGAAATGGAAAAAAATATACGTTGAACTTGTTAGGAGATTAAGACTGATATTTTTGTGCAATGTGTATCTTCATCTTTATAAGACATGAGGTGTCTCTATTGTAGTTTTTCCAGGTTCTGTATTATATTCTTGCCCAGACTGCATGTCTACAGAGCTTTCTGCATAGTGTCCCCAGGCTCTGCTACCTGGAATGGCCTGCTAGGAGCAGGAGCACAGACCTTCCTGCCTATCTCTGTCAATAAGTGTCACCGTTTTTTTTTTTCTTCTTTCTTTACCTCCAGTTAGAAAAAGGAGCTAAACTGTGTAAATCAAATAAATGGGGAGACTACCCCGTTCACCAGGCTGCATTTTCAGGAGCCAAAAAATGCATGGAATTGATACTGAAGTATGGTGAGTTGATGTTTTTTATATTCTCCATAGTAAAGAAACCTTTATACCCGTCATCTAAAAAAGGATAGACTTTATACGTGGGCCTTTATGTAGTTCTCCATGTCCTGTCTTCAGAATCCTATTCTTTCCACTGTTCATCTTTAATGGTGATTTCTTCCAAAGGCGAAAAGCATGGCTACAGCAGAGGGACTCATATTAACTTCGTGAATCATAAGAAAGTCAGCCCGCTCCACCTCGCAGTTCAAAGTGGTGATCTGGACATGATTCAGATGTGCCTAGACAACGGAGCGCACGTCGACATGATAGAGGCAAGTGTTCAGTCTGTGCGGCGCCGTCACTTGAGAATTCCCATCTAGTATTTCCCAAATGTTTATACTCGGGTAAGATTGGAAATACATCTAGCACAAAGAAATTTTGTTCCTCTGTCCATTCTGAGAAAAATATTCCCTAATTTTATAAATTTCAATACTCCAAAGCAAGCGACAAAGCAGATGCAGCAATAGGTCCCCCCTTCTTAACTGTATGAGCTGTAGTAAGGCCTAACTGCAATAATAATAGCGGTAATATTCCCAGTCAGGAGCTCTGAAGCCCAGTCTGAATGTCCTGGGTTCTAGTTTAACAACTTGCATCTTTTACTAAGGATCACCTAATTCACTTTTAAGGATATGTATGCAAGAGATTTGACTGAGTCTGGGTCCTGACCTGATGATAAGCCTAGACTACAGGGACTTTTCCCTAGAGTGTTCTGAGTCAGTTACCACAAGGGCCTTTTCTTCCTAGAGGAAGCAGAACTTGGTTAGTAATCACATGAAGCTTCTTCCTATCACTTCCAAATTCTTGGAAATAGAAATGAACCTATTCGTATGAAATCATTCCATTCAGCTGCCGCAGTAGCCACAGAAATGAAAGGGACTCATATTCCTTGATGGAAGTGCGTGCCAAGAACACTCGGGTTGCTAAGAAGTACTCTTTGCCAGAAAAGCCTCCATACTCACAGTTTTCAGTAAATCAAATGATGCAGCTCATCACCTTCTGACATCCTGGATCTGGGAAGAATATACTTCCTGCTGAATTTACCTGTTTTAGGTCCTTACCTTGGCATCTAAGCTAATGCTGACATCAATCTTGTTTATAGAACGGCAAATGCATGGCCCTCCATTTTGCTGCCACCCAAGGGGCCACTGACATCGTTAAACTCATGATCTCATCTTACACTGGAAGCCGTGATATTGTGAATGCAGTCGATGGCAACCAGGAGACCTTGCTTCACAGGCAAGTCGCCTTTCACATGTTAAGTACATATTGCTGAAAAAAGTTAGCCAGTATGGTAGTTAGTGCTCTAAAGTTGAATCATTCATCTCAAATGACAAGGAAGCAAAGGAATTTTTCAACAAACCTATAAGCAACACTTTTGCAATGGTTAGAGAAAAAGATAACTATTATCATAAAACCATACCCATAAGCAAAGCCTATACATGGAAGATGAAGAATCACACAATCAGAGAGTCAGAAGACCCCAATAATGAATAATTTAATAGAGGCAAAAATGAATGAATTTGGGCACTTCTAAAAACATACAAATCAATGGACAATTACCAAAGTGTCAGGTGGAACATTAGGCCTAACAGTAAAACCTTGAGTAATAGATTAAATTCACCAGTCAAATGACATCAACAGGAAGAGTCATAAAACAAGATTCAACAACACAAGCAATTCACTTCATTAGTAAAGTTACATAGAAACAAAAGTGGGAAGGTTTGAAAAAGGCACATGATGCAGTTAAGATCCAATCAAACTGCAGTAGCTATATGCCTTTCAAATACGTTGGGCTTGAAGACAAACATGAAAGGGACAAAGGTCAGAGGAGAATTTATCACAATGATGTGTTGCAATTAGAAGCTCTAATGTCCTGCAGGAATCAAAGTAAGATGGTCAATAGAGTTTCGCAGAAGTGCAGGGACATACTCTGGGCCGGCCATTGATCCTCTAGGAAGGGCTAAGGAAGCCCACACGTGAGATTATCTAAGCCGTTTCTACACTCAGTTCTCCAGGTGTGTTCTGCTGTGGTCTCAGTGATGAGCAGGTCACAGGTCTATGCAGCCTCCCCTGTGTTCCCCCTCTGATCTCTTCTGCCTTCACCCACAAGTAGACACAAATGTGAAGCATCTATAGGAAATTCTCTAACCAAGGTTCCAAATAAAGAGAACTGTTTCAGTGGTGCTGGGCAGCGAAACAGGAAGTGTAGATTGGGATTCGATCCCATTGAGAAGACAAGGACTAAATATTCCTTTTGTAATTGATAGCATTGTTTCTCTGTCCCTGTCTCTCTCTTCTCCTCCATACTTACTTATTAAGTAAGAAAAAGCCTGGAATGACAGAAGAGAGACAGTAAATTCTCAGTCAGTAACTGGAGCAGGAAAGCTGCATCATCTCTCCAGATAAGAATAGCAAGCCGGCAGTATAAAATGTACTTCTGAACTGGGAGGCAGCGATAAGATCCAGATGAGCAAGACCACTAGCCTGGATCAGATATGCAGGCAGGGTCTCGCATAGGATGAATTGGAAAACTACAATTCCATAATACAAGGGGAAAATATTTAAAAAGCAAATCAAAGGAGTAGATCTCCAAACTAGCAAAAGATTTATTTACTTTCAATGACATATAAAATACAGAGCCAGATTGAAAGAGTGACAAGCAAAATATTTCAGTGCTTCAAAGATTTGAAAAAAAATGAATGATAAATTATATGATGACAAAAGAAGATTATAGAAAATGAATGAACAAGATGTCAGTACAGAAAGTCCAACAGAAACTTTAAAACCAAAAACGTAGAACTAGCAAGAGATCTCAGTAGAAGGTGCTGGCCATTAAGATGGATGACCTGAGCTAATCCCGTAGGATGTATGTGGAAGAAGGAGAGAAATGACTCCTGCAAATTGTCTTCTGACCTCTACATGTGTACTATAACACACACACACACACACACACGCAAACAAATAAATAGATAAATGTAATAAAATAAATAAAAGAAGCAAAAAATTGCTGCACATAAGAAACATGCAAGAGCTTGGGAGTTCCCAGGGCTGATTCTGACAGCCCAGATTCTATTAGAATCACTTGAGTGTGCTCAGACATTGTTTAGAATATTTTTGATTCTAAGGTTCAGTTATTGGACACCCAGTGACCTCCCATAACATAGTTTAGAATACAAATATGCCAAAGAAACAATTATATTAGGAAAATGGGGCCCCCATGCTTGTGAACTTTTGGTAACACTCAGGTGTGTTCTGAAATTTATGTATGTACATAGATTATGTGTGTATGTATTGGCTTTGCTGA
Source organism: Alexandromys fortis (assembly GCF_014885135.2). Classification (NCBI taxonomy): domain Eukaryota; kingdom Metazoa; phylum Chordata; class Mammalia; order Rodentia; family Cricetidae; genus Alexandromys; species Alexandromys fortis. Next base: position 6,878,766 of record NW_026067923.1, read on the forward strand.
AGCAGAGCCCCACCCAGCCACCCTCCTGGCAGACCTTCTGAGTGCTACAGATACAGTTTAGGCATGTCTTATGTGATCCCTACAATCAAAGCGATGTCCACCAGTTCCTTCATCTCCGTTAAAAGGTAGATGGTGCTACTCACTTCAGAATGAAGATTTTATAGGAGACGGCTCATTAGAAAATGAGAGAGTGATTTTTGTGCTTTTTCCTCATTCTGACACTCAGAATCTGAATTCTTTAATAAAACATTCTATTATTCAGTGTCCCATTCAACTTATTTCTGAATGAAGTAGCTTTAGTTCTCCCATTTATTTAAATAGAATCTTAATTCTTTTTTTTTTCCAGAGCCTCATTGTTTGATCACCATGACCTGGCAGACTACTTAATTTCAGTGGTAATTATTCAACTGGCGGGCCTAGTTTTCTGAAACTACTAGCTACATTAAAAACGTCATTTAAATATATAGCATGGGTTTTCTAAAGGAAACCGCAGTTCTTCGCTAACATATCTGTGTACTTCAAATTTAATAGATATATTTACGAAAATTAAGATTATTTTAATCTTAGACTCAAACTCAAGTATGATAAAAATTTTTGAAGTGCCATTTTAAATCATGACCATAAGAACTTTTCTTATTAATTGCAATTTATATTAAGAAAAAAAAAAGTGTGGGGGGTGGGAGTTAAAGGTTTGCCAAAAAGGAAGTACAAAGAAATTATGGGCACTCATTTGGCAGCCAAAGTTTCCAGAGGGCTGACTGACACATTTGCAGGGTGTGTTTCCTGTGGATACACAGTAGTCAGCCTATGGAGTTAAAAGAACCACGGTGTATAATTTGATGTCCTTTCATTTGTTTGTGCTTAGGGTTCATGGGTCTATTGCAAAGAAAGCCCCTTGGAGGGCTCTAAATGGGTCCTCTAAGGACTGTTGGGTGCAGACAGTCAGCTGAGTCTTAATAACACTGCTCTCTTGGGAGAGATAGAGGACAGGCCATCGATGCCACTTTCATCTTCCAATATAAGCTTTTAGCCCCACCTCCTCAGCATCATCTTCCAAACCATGAAAAACAATGAAGTTAAAAACTATGCTGAAGAAACTCTGCAAATAAAAGCATGTGATACTCTTCACTTGGAGAAGCCAACTTGGCTAGCTCCTCCTGGCTGGCATTTTCACAAATCTGCACTTGGGTGCTTGTGTGGTAGCTTTATTATCTCCAAGAGATGGACATCCAACCAAGCTTCACTCATAATATTTGGCCTTTCTTGTGGAGCTAGCAGTAACTACTGAAGTTGTGATATTTACACAGCAAAATTTGGAGGAGCTTCACTAGACACCATGTTTTGTGTCATGTGTGCTTTATTGCAAAAGTCCTGGCAGGAGAGTCATGGCTGACCCTCTCTCACTGCTATTACCTTCCCTTGAGCTTACTGCTGCTACTGGCCCCCGTGCTCTGTGAGAGCAAAGAGAAAGGACAGACTCAAGCAAGGCCGGTTTTACTACTCTGCCCAAAGGAGAGAATTCACTCTGTGGAAAATTTAAAGGCAGTTTGTTTCTTATCATGTGGGATATAGTCTCATAACACAGGAAAATAACGAAAGTGATTTTTAAATGTGAATTTTTATATGGATGTTTGGCTAAATTCTTACCTTCATGATTTCAATTCACTTGTCTCAGTTTATCTATTTCAAATAAAGTAGTATTTTAAGTGTGTAATTTCTTATTAATGATTTAAAAATTACACAAGAAATAAGTGTGGGAAAACTCAAAATTAGAGACATTTAAAAAATGATGTATGTTAGAAACTAAAATAGTGTTTTTAGATGAGAGACTTCTGTTTTTAAGAACTTGAGTAGTAATTGATCTATTGACAGATGTTAATCAAGAGCCTAACATGGGAAAATAACTTCATTGTTGAAATTATGAGATTTCTAATATTATTTGAGTTTTAGAGAAATGTCATGGAATCCTATGATTAGTCTTTAGATCGAGTGCTGGAGTCATGCAGATACTCTACATTTGTTAGGCGTTACAGAATCAACTGCTACTTTGTCTAATCTTGTTGAGTGGCTTGCTTTGTTTTAGGGAGCAGACATCAACAGCACCGATTCTGAAGGACGCTCTCCACTTATTTTAGCAACTGCATCTGCATCTTGGAATATTGTGAATTTGCTCCTCTCTAAAGGTACCGACCGGAAGCAAGCCGATTTCCTTAGATAAACATTTGTCAACTGTGTGTCTCCTGCCAGACACAGGGACATATTCTATACACAGAAATGTTAATGAAATACAGTTTATGCCTCCAATAGTGTTCATTACAGTAAAAAAAATATTGAAAGGATAGTTCATAGAAGTTATATATAATGTGTATCAGACAGCTATTAAACACCAAAGGTTTGTAGCTTTCTGTCACAGCAGACATATGTATAACTGCTGTCCCTGTCCGCATTGCAGACAAGCCTGGGCTATGGTAACAGAAGGGGCTGTCCATAGCTTCTCCTTTCTTTATCATTCCATATTCTTATTTTATATTTAAAACATAAGGATTCACATATAAATGTAAAGTATCAGATTTTTTCACCCTTTTACTCACACACAAACCCACACATCATAAAGTAAACTTGTTTTTGAAATATGTTCAATTCTTCCACCTAAGTGTAGTTGCCCCTAAGTTACAGACTTGGAAAGTTGAGAGCCCACCAAAGGCTGTATTATGAACACAGGAACAGATTTTACATTTCTTGTTGTGCTTTTTTCCAGGTGCCAAAGTAGACATAAAAGACCATCTGGGGCGTAACTTTTTACATTTGACTGTACAACAGCCTTATGGACTAAAAAATTTGCGGCCAGAGTTTATGCAGGTATTGTATATCCATGAGTTTTTGTAAACTGAGTTGTGTTCAATAAAGAATAAAATTGGGGGGCGGAGGCTGGAGAGATGACGCAGGGATTAGGTGTACTGGCTGCTCTTCCAGAGGTCCTTAGTTGAAGTCCCAGCAACAACGTGATGGCTCACAACCATCTATGATGAGATCCAGTGCCCTCTTCTAGTGTTCAAGGAGAAGATTCATACATAATAAATAAATAGTCTTATAAAAGGGGTAAACTGATTTTGCTGCTATTTATATCATGAGAGTGCATTCTAAGAATTCTAGAACTGCTTCCAAATGAAGAAACTTTATTTCCATCATAAAAGTGGGGATGGTGATAATTAGTTGATAAAGATAATCCAGGCTGAGTTTTGAAAGTTGCAGGGGTTTTGTACTCTCATTTATAACTGGGGCCCACGGCTAATCAGTCATTTTCCTTCACCGGCCCACTTCTGTGACTTGCCCATGAGTGGAGAAGCCAAGTATAAAGATGACTCAGTAATGTTCCACCATCAGTTAAGAGAACTACTGAACACATCTGAGTCTGACGGCAGGACCACACTTAGCAAGCAAGTTCATATTCACTACTTTACTATTAAGTGTATGTGATGCATCGGATTTCATAGAATAAGTAGATTTTCATGTTGTTAGTGTGTTTAATAAAGAGTCGAAATGCCTTTGGGCTTCAACTTTTAAAACAAAAGTAAATGTTTATGATATAAATTGACTTACTAATTGCCTTTTCTATTCTCATTTAATCTATTTTTTTGAAATTAAGTAAATCCAATTTCAAGACCTCCATCTGTTTTGTTTTGCTTAACATAACATCTTCGGCTGTTAAGTGTTGTTTATGGAAACAATGACGGAAGAAGCTGAGGGGACCCTGGTCACACAGTTCCGAGAATGCATTTTCCCTAAGTGCAGGGTCTCTCAAAACCTTGACAGGACATGATAGAAGCAAAGAATGAAACCTCATCCATATTTACTTTCCTCTCGCTGCCTTTTACATGGTTTGTAGGTTTGTCTTCACTGAATAGATTAGAAGCTGCTATGCTACAGAGTAGATGGAAACCTACCCTCTGACCATGTTGGCAGTTCTATTACAACACTCCTCTTCCCACAGATGCAACATATTAAGGAGCTGGTGATGGACGAAGACAACGATGGGTGTACGCCTCTCCACTATGCGTGCAGGCAGGGCGTCCCAGTCTCTGTAAACAACCTCCTCGGGTTCAACGTGTCCATCCACTCCAAAAGCAAAGATAAGAAATCGCCCCTGCATTTTGCAGCCAGGTGAGGATCAGCCTCCCAACACATGAGCGTGTCTGCTTCTGTCTTATGTTTTGTCTCATGCATATGAACCTGCCCTTTTCAAGCTATGGACGCATCAACACATGTCAGAGGCTTCTACAAGACATAAGCGACACAAGGCTTTTGAACGAAGGGGATCTCCATGGGATGACCCCTCTTCACCTGGCAGCGAAGAACGGACATGATAAAGTCGTTCAGCTTCTTCTGAAGAAAGGTGCATTGTTCCTCAGGTGAGGCAGGAATGTGTGGGAAGGTGTATGTTTTAAATCTAGGCATTTTAGACTGTTTTCTGTAATATTTTAAATTAGGGAATAAGACTTTAGCCACTGATAGATAAAAACTATTTATCTAATTTAATTTTTTCAAAACATAAATAATCTCTGGAGCACTAAAATGGTTTTCAATATAATTCTCAAATGGCAAATTAAGTGTATAGATTTATGACCTTGTTTTCACAGAGTAAGTGGCTTTGGACCTTTGAAATATTTTTTTTTGTATTCCATGTCATTATTCTTTCATCTTCTTGTATAAGTTACAAATACAGAGCTACATTTGTGTGTTTGAGTACATGTATGTGTATATATGCACACATACAGAAACAGAACCATCCAAGAACAAAGGCTTTTCCTTCAGTCTAATAAATGAGAGATGCAAAAAAAGTGGCCCTTATACTTAAGGGGAGTTAACAAGATTTACAAAATCAAGTTAAAAGAAGAAAGACTAAACCATGTATAGTAATTGAATACCATCTTCATAAAAGGAACAAAACCCTAGAGACACTTCTCCAGGTACAACGAGCTATCTTCAAGCTCCCCAGAAGTGGCAGAGAGTAAGCAGGTTTTTAGGTTCATATCCATGAGCCAGGTTCTTCGTCAGTCTACTGTAATATGAATGACTGTTTGGATCTGAGTGCTTTGCCCCTCTTCCTGCTTCTAAGGGACACAGAACATCTGACCCTCAAAAGGGACACATGCAGATCCAGCTCCGTAGTTGCTGTTTAATTATGTACTACCGAAATAGCAAGGTGGCGCTCATAACCTGAGCAATTACTAACCAGTAACAACATTAACTTGTGCAATTTCCTTCCTGTACCATAGTTTTTAAAATATCCCCAATCTGACAAGCTTCCATTTTATTTGCGTCTTTAATTTCTGGAGGAAAGGGATAAATGCCGTTGACAACACCGAAGAATGTAGACTGGAACACTTAGAAACAACATTAACCATCTTACAACAGTGCAATCACTGGTGACTGTAAGGACAACGCATCTATTACGGAAACTTTTCTGACACAATGTTCAGGGAAACAAGACTGCTATGCTTGAAGCTCCTCATAAACAAACATGAAATACTGAGTTGTTACATCTCATGCCTGACCGTCCACTCAGGCTACAGCCAGCTTAGAGGCATCACTTTCCATGTATGATCTGTAAGTGTGTTTGCATGACTTTTCTTACCTCTTTAACAGTGACCACAATGGCTGGACGGCTTTGCATCACGCCTCCATGGGTGGGTACACTCAGACCATGAAGGTCATCCTTGACACTAACCTGAAGTGTACTGACCGACTAGATGAAGAAGGGGTAGGTACTAGATCCTCTGACCAAATAAATCTTGACATGAAACAAACTTCCAAGCTTGATAGAAAGCGTTCTTCATGACCCTCTTTTCATCCCTCGTTCTGTTCTTAGTCTTTTGTTGAATTTTTAAAAAGTCGTCTCTTGGAGTGAGGAATAAGTAAAGGAGAATAGATGTAGAGAGGAGTGGGAGACTGCGTGAGTTGAAGCTCCCCCTTCATATCTACAGAGCCTGGGATTTCACCTTAAAGTTTTAGCTCTCCCTGAGAACCCAGAAAAATAAAGAAAGCAGAGCCGAGTGTTCATTCCTAAAGAGAGGCATCTGATATGTTACAGCAATTTGAAAGGATTTACTTTACTGATTTTTATTGGGGTTTATTCTAGCTTTTTTTTTTATTTTTCTATTGCTATGATAAAGCATCCTAACACGGAACTTAGGGGGGGGGAAGGGGTTTGTTGGACTGACAGTTCTAGGTTACGGCCTATCACTGGGGCAGGGGCGGGGCACATGAGACAGGAACTCAAAGCGCCTACTAATCACATCCACAACAGAGCCAGAAGAATGAATGTGCCTTTGCTGTTCAGCAAGGTTCTTCCAGCCTACAGTAAGCAGAGTCAATTAACACACAGGACAATGCCCACAGGTGGATCAGATCTAGAAAACTCCTTAACTGAGACTCTGCTCCTAGGCTGGTTTGACCCTAGTCTGTGGCAAGTTGACAATCACCATCACAATCCTACGCTTGTCAACTTGACATATAAACACCCTCATGACTTGTAAACCATAGCCTTCCTATCTTTATATTCAAGTGCTCACATTAATATTATATATAAAATATAATCCAATGTAAAAGTTTCCAGTCCTTATAAAGGCAACTCTTTAAAAATTCAAAGTCTCTTTAAAAGTCCAAAATCTCTTAAGTGTGGGATCCTGTAAAAAATAAATTTCATACTTAAGCATGATCAGTCCAAAGAGAAATGTGCTGGCTAGTTTTTTGTATACTTGACACAAGCTAAGGCCATCTAAAAGGAGGGAAACTCAATTGAGAAAATACCTACATCAGATCAAGCTACAGGACATTTTCTTAGTGGTTGATGGGGGAGGGCCCAGTCCATTGTGGGCAGTGCTATTCCGGGATGTTGGTCCTGGGTTCTAAAAGAAAACAGGCTGAGCAAGCCCTGATGAGCAAGTCAGTAAGCAGCACTACTCTATGGCCTCTATAACAGTTCTTGATTCCCAGTCCTACCCTGTTTGAGTTCCTGACCTGACATCCTTTGGTGATGAATAATGGTGTGGAACCATAAGTCAAATAAACCTTTTCTTTTCTAACATGCATTTGTCATGGTGTTTCATCACAGCAGTAGTAACCACGGAAGAAGTGGACCATGGCATCTAAGTAAACCCAAACCCCAGCAGTTGGATGGATATACAAATCTCGTATCCCACTGTCCAACATCTGAGATCCAAAGGGCATCACAAACGTCTCCAGCTCCGCCATTCACAGGACACATATTTTGTTCTAGGCTTTGGCCAGTCTTGCTTCACACCTGCATCTGGCCTTGGTGAATATACCACAGTATTGGCTTGTTTCCATGCAGCAGAGTGTTCACCTGGACCAATGGCTTTGTGAGGACTCTCCAGGTGGATTCCTACCTTGTTACAAAGGGTCAAGCCTCAGCCACTTCATGATCTCCTCAATCTTTTATTTTTCCTATCTTCAGAATCCCATACCCCCATGGGCAATGTTTTCACTACCAGTTCTGCCTGCCCTCACCTCACCAGATCACAACTGTATGACTTTCCATGTACAAAACCTGAGGAAATGTTTTCCTGTTTTCCCAAGGAAGCACAGAAGGCTTCACTGGGCTTCTGTGACCTCTTATTAATTACAGCTGATTCTTCAGCCCCAGCATGATCAGCACACAGATTCTTAGCCAAATCACACAAATGGCTCCTATCTCTGCTATCAACAAACTCTCCCTGTATCATGATCTGGGCCTCCACTATCTGCAGGCCACTTAAGCATTCTTAACGTCCGAGTTCCCACACAAGAATTCCCTTTAAGCTCTGAGCACTCAATGTCTTTTCCAACCTAAAGTTCCAAAATCACCTACAATCCTCCAACAAAATGATTCAAAGCCATAAAAACTCATGAGATCATGTTCATCACAGCGACAGCCCTATCTGTGTGAGTGCTGATTTCTGTTCTGGTTTCATTTCTGCTGCTGTGATAAAGCAGGCCAACAAAACACAAAAGAAGGTGTATCTGATTCACAATTCCATGTTCCAGACAGTCACTGAAGTCAAGGCAGAAACTCAAAGCAGCTAGCTATATCACATACACGGCCAAGAATAGAGAGAGATGAGTGGACCCTGGCTGTCTGGCTCCCATAAGGCTTTCTCCTGTCTTTTCTTGTTTAGGAACCTCTGCCAAAGGAATGATGCCACCCACAGTGGGCTGGACCCTTCTACAACAATCAACAATCAAGCCACACCCCCTTAGACAGGGCCACAGGCCAACCGGATCTAGACAGTTCCTCAGATGAAATGTTCTTCTAGGTTGTGTCAAGATAGCCATTAAAGCTGCAGTCTTTCCTTATTTGTTTAGGGAGTGTTGAAATGTGTATTTCCTCAAAAAATGACTGGGATAGGCCATCATGATTTCTGTTTGTATTTTTAAAAATATGTTTATATAGAAAATTGACAAATTTGCAACATTATGCTAGTCTCTGACTTCTTAATGAGCTTGTAGAACACGGAAGTCTGGAATCCACAGTTCTAATAGGTGCTAAGTCCTCAGGGGCAAGTGCTTCTGTGTTTACTATCAGAGCCTTACTTCGGAAGCTTCTCATTTGTCCTTAGGGGATCATCTCACCACAGAAGCAACACAGAACACCATAAAGTAGCGCGTGCGCGCGCATGCGCGCGCGCACACACACACACACACACACAGTCTTTGGGTGATAAAGCCATTGTTTAAATCATATGCTGGCTACTAAGTAGTTAGAGCTTTGTTGATGGTTGGTTCTTTTAAGCAATTCGGCAGTGAAACAAGGCAAGGACAAAGGGCTTTACCACACTCAACCCACTTATGTGCTCTGCTTTTGTCTGAAAGAACACAGCACTCCACTTTGCAGCACGGGAAGGCCACGCCAAGGCTGTTGCCATGCTCCTGAACTACAACGCTGAAATCCTCCTGAACAAGCAGCACGCCTCCTTTCTTCATATCGCGCTGCACAATAAGCGGAAGGAAGTGGTTCTCACAACCATCAGGAGTAAAAGGTGTGTGTCTTCCTGTCTCCCTCGTAACCCTCATCCTAAGGTAGCAAAGGTGTGTGTCTTCCTGTCGCCTTGTAATTTATGTCTGCATGTAACAGGGTGCACCCCTAGCCTGAGGACAAGTGAGAGGGAAGGAACACGCTTCAGCTTTGAATCAGTTTATGCAAATGTTCAGTTACTGCTAACAATGGGAGCACTGCTTCATCCTCAGTCTTCCTTTCTACAAACCAAGCGTGATAGCCCAACACTACCCGTTTAGCCCTTTGTGAGACCCTGGGGTCCACACACAGGGAATGATCAGGAACAAGGTCAAGCAAACTCTCCTTTGCCTTCCTGGACTTGCCTGCCAACACAAACTCCCAAACTGGTTGCTGATGAAGATGGGTCTAGGACTAGGGAGGTAGCCCATCAGGTCACCATGCCTGCCCGCAAGCCAGGCTACCTGAGTTTGATCTTTAGAACACATATGGTAGAAGGAAAGAACTGACTTCCACAGGTTGTCCTCTAACCAAATAAGCACACAGCCAGTTCCTCCATGCTGCATGTTCCTCCAGACAAACACAATAAACAAATACATGTAAATAATAACAATATAGAAAGTATAATAAAGATTACTAATGGCATTTAATGAAATGTCCCTTTACAACACGTGACCTTTTATAGATATCTTTGTACATCATCCTCTAAGGAGTTTACTCTTGTTTTTCAAACATTTATTTAATTTATCGTTTCTCTCTCTCTCTCTCTCTCTCTCTCTCTCTCTCTCTCTCTCTCTCTGTGTGTGTGTGTGTGTGTGTGTGGTGTGTACCACATGTGTACCTGGTGCCTGCAGGGGTCAGGAGAGCAAGCTAGCCCTGAAACTAGCCTTGTGGGTAGTTGTGAGGCACCATGTGGGTGCTGGAAATTGAACCCAAGTCCTCTGGAAGGACAGTCAGTGCTCTTGACCACTGAGCCATTGCTCTAGCACATACAAAGACTTTGAATGATGAAGCTTGGTGGTGGTTTTTCCATTATTCAAACAAAACTTCTCTATAACAGCACAAATAAATATTCAGACAACTTCTGTCACCAATTTGCGGATACAAAGTGACCAAAAATTTATATTCAAGGCAGCAGATCTAGCCTTGGTTTGGAGCTTGTGAAGTTTTGAGAAATTTGTTAGCTTTGAAACACCAGTGAGGCAAAGTGCTTAGCCATCTTTTCTGATAACAAAGCAGATATTCCACTTGAGTTTTACTCATGTGTTAGTAGTAGTACCATAAGGCTCATCTTACAGGTATTATCTTAGAGATAATGAGTTCATCTTTGCTTCTTGTTATTGATTTAATTTCTCTTTGGAATACTAAGTACCTTCCAGTTCCATCTCTTTAGATGGTGGTAAAGAAACACTCTGTAATGTTATGGCAGTTTCTATCCTCACTACTACATTCAAGATTTGTTATTTTTCGATTCTACTCAATACATCACATGTATATGCATATATGAGTCAAATATGGATGTCATACGAAGTTGCTGATTCAAGTATGTGAATACAACTTGACCCACCTAACACAATAACCTCTGGAAGTACTTACTTAGCATGTCAGAATTGCAGGTAGGAACTAAGACAAAGACATGCCTCTTTAAAAGACATTTAAAGAAAGATAGCAGCTGTTCTAAACTTCACCCACATTCCTAACCCCGTTAACAGATTAGTGTGATGTAGATGAACTGATCTGGGCTCACATGGCTCCACTGCGGTCAGCCTGTGAACATGATGCTATAGAATACACCTGATATTAGGCTTCCACTACAAGTATAAAATCTTCAGTTTCAACTACAACTCAAAAGGGTGATTGATTATTGTACTTCTCTGTAGTAGAGAGTCCACTTGTTTATTTCCTGGCTGTTCAAACTCCCGAAATAACCACACAGAAACAGTATTAATTAAATACTGCTTGACCAATTACTTAAGTGTGTTGCTAGCTAGCTCTTACATCTAGAATGAACCCATCTCAATTATTTTATATTTTACCACAGGCTCGTGGCCTTCCTGCAAGGTTTCAGTGTGTCTGCCTCTGATGATGGCTCCACTGCTTCTCTTTGACTCCTCCTCCTTTCTTCCAGCATTCAGTTTAGTTTTCCCCACCTAGTTAAGTTCTGCCTTGCTATAGGTCCAAAGCAGTTTCTTTATTAATCTGTGGTATTCACGGCATACAGAGGGGGAATCCCACATCACTTCTCTTCTGTTATATTTGCAGATGGGATGAGTGTTTTCAGGTTTTCAGCCATTATTCTCCAAGCAATCGATGTCCAATCATGGAAATGGTGGAATACCTCCCTGAGTGCATGAAAGTAAGCTCCCTAAAACAAAAGTCTTTGTGGGTATGTGCTTGACACGTAGTGTGGAAGGAGGGATTGCTCCTAGAACCATAACCTTGCAAGAGCAGTTCCTCTCTTTGCAGTTTCTAATTTTCAAAGTCTAAGAGGGAAAATAGCCAGCAAATAGTTAATGAGGATCTGCTTGGAAAAATAATACTAACAATTATTTCCTGTAATATAATAAAATCTGGTAAATATATTTTCTTCTTCAAATAATTCAAATTTAGGGCAGAAACAGTGTTTGATAGTTGATAGTATTTGATAGCTCTTCAAGTTTGCATTGGTTTCTAGCATTTATATCTAAGATGCCTTCCTTAAGGATACAGGCACCTGACTTCCTGTAGGAATCAAAATACCTAGGACAGCTTTCTCAGACAACAGGAATTGCTTGGTTGAACACCACCTGCTTCTGAGTGTAGAAGCTTCTCCCACGTGGCACACCCATTTCTTCCTTTCTCATGCTCAGTTAAGTGGCAGTGGTCATATATGGTTATGCTTATGGAACTGGTTTTTTTTTGTACTAGGAAGATGTTGTTCAATATATATGACTATTCAAAGATGAAGATAACAGTTTGTGGCTTGATCAGCAATGAAAAACCTGTTTATAAGGCTCCTTGCACCCCAGATGTACATATAACCTGAAGGACCGTATTAGTGACAGGAAGCAAAGTCATGGTATTAATTCGCCATGGCCTTTCCTACTGTGGCACTGCCACTAAAGAAAACTCCCACTTCCTTGTTATTCCTGGAGAAGGTTTGTAAAGCAAAGGAAAGCACGGAACCAGTTTGTATATGATTTTAGACATGAAACAAAGTCCTTCCTCATGTGCAGCCTGCTCCCCCAACATCTCAGCTGGGTTTTCTTTCTCAAAGGTTCTTTTAGATTTCTGCATGATACCTTCCACAGAGGACAAATCCTGTCAGGACTACCATGTAAGTTTATTTTATTATAATAATCTGAAGTGTATTTTATAAGCATTCCTTGAAATATGAAAGTGGTGCCACTGTAGTTCTACAGTCTATAGTAGATGATGAATATTGGCTTCATATTGTTTTATTTGTTTATGAGAGAATATTCTCCTCACATTCCGTTTCCCCCAAATATTTAGTCATTTCTAATCCCATCAGTTAGTGTTGGTTCCAGTGTTTACACTTACTTGTATATTTTATGGGAAGAGTGACTATCTCAGAAACTAATGTCTCATGGGGGTTGTTGACCAGTTGTACTAAGAAGTCTGGGAGCGTCTTAGGCATATATGAAACTATTATATCTTGTTATTCCTAGCTCTGAGAGGACAACATGACAAGCAATCATTTTTCCCTCAGGATTAAGAATCTAGACCACCAGATTTTGGGTGACTCAAATCATTTATATAAACAGGGATCCTAAACCATATAATCCATTTTTTCTTCTTTCTGTAAAGAAATTAAAAATACCTTAAAACTTATTTATTTTTATAAATTACATGAATAACTTAGCTTTCTTTTCTCCATTTGAGATTACTACTAGTTATACCAGTTGACTTTCAGCAAAAGTTTGAGTTTTCATATTTGATTTATCAAGAAGGAGTGACAGGGGTCTAGACAAATGGTTCAGTGGTAAAACGCACTGGTTGCTTTTCCAGAAGACCCAGGTTCAATTCTCAGCACCTTCGTTATGGTTCACAGTTGTCTTCAATTCCAGTTCTAGAGGATCAAATCCCTCTTCTGGAATTTGTGGACACCAAGCACATATGCACTATGCAGACATATATATATAGGCAAAACATCTATACATCTAAAATAAACAAATACATCTCAACAAACATTTTAAAAAGAAGTAGTTTGAGATCTTTACTAGGCTGATTATTGACTAATACTTTAAATTTATGTCTTCCACAGATTGAATATAATTTCAAATATCTTCAGTGCCCACTAGCATTGACCAAAAAAGTAACACCTACCCAGGATGTGAGATACGAGCCTCTTGCAACCCTCAATGTAAGTCTAGTGCTTGTATTAACTGATTTGTTTCCTCTTGGACTCTGAATTGATTGCCTACAACATGATGGTTGGAAATGGAAGAGCTCTGGGGAGATAGTTTTATAGTTCAACATACATACCTACCACCTTCTGTTTCCCAAGCCTGTGTTTTTTCACTCTGGACTTTTCTAGGATTCATCTGCTCTGTAGGATATCCTTTCTAGGTTGACATGCTCATCTGGCAAGAAAGATCCTTCTAAATGAGGATCTGTTGCTCACCAAAGTAGTGTCTATGTATTATAGTAACATTAGTGTTTTCATGAATCATAGAGGATATGGGGGGTTCTCTTATTCCCTAGAGGTTATTAATTTTTCTTTATATAGGCCTGGGATAATTAAAGTATTATAATTTTGATATAGATACTTGAAGTTACAAATAACACCCCCCAAATTTATAATGTATATATTATTTTAACTGCTTGTATGTGCCCTACAGATAGAATTCCTTCTAAAAAAGTAAGGCTGAATTTCTTCAATGACAGAATGAGGGTAAACCCTTGCCAACTGGTCTATAATTTCTATTTCTGCTGTAATTCTATTTCAGATCAATAAGATTATACCATATTATTGGGACAGAGATTAAAAGGGACAGACTAAATCAAGTGGTTGCACCTGCATAAAAATATTGACTCTCTCTCTCTCTCTCTCTCTCTCTCCCTATTTATCTATCTCTATCTCTCTCACATTTTTTTGGAAACAAGGTTTCTGTGTGTAACCTTGGCTGTCCTAGAACTCTCTCTGTAGGCCAGGCTGGCCTCGATCTCACAGAGATCCACCTGCATCTACATCCCAAGTGCTGGGATTAAAGGCATGAGCTACCACTGCCCAGCACATTTTTAGTTCTTGTGAAAGTTTAAACTTCTCAGATTTTTTAAAATAAGCAAACATTGCTCTCACAGTACCATAATAACATTATAAATATAAAAGCAAAGCAGAAGGCTCAGTTCATCCTCAGTTATTTAACACCACTGTGTACTTATTGCTCTTTCCTTGTTCAGGTCATGGTACAACATAATCGCATAGAGCTCCTCAACCACCCTGTGTGTAAGGAGTACTTACTCATGAAATGGTGGGTACCAGCAATTCTGCCTAAAACAATGTTACCCTTGACTCTATTCAAAGCCTTTTCATTCATTTTATTGCAGTTGTATTTTGTTGTTTTAGATATTATTATATTGTAGAATTTAAGAAGAATGAGCATTGAAGACAAATTTTGTCATTAAAAATTATTGTTTATCTTTGACTCTAATACATTTTGAATGTGTGTTTTTTAATGTGAGACAAATCACCCTCTGGGTCACAAAGTTTAGTGAGCAATGAGACAATAGGGGCATAGTATAGGAAGGCTCAATTTGCAGCTAAGACACATGGATGAAAGATTTATTTTCCATGAGCTAGTGAGACATTGCGATTTGCTCAGCAACCGAGATTCTATCTCTGAAAATGAGGAACGTAAATTAGAAGAGCTTTTGGTTGTAAATATAAGGAATTTATAAAATAGATGTCTGAAATAGATCGTTGCTATTTTCAGTAGATATCTGTAAATATATTTATTTGAGATGACTCAGTTATGATTTGTTCTTTTTTTTTTTGCAGGTGTGCCTATGGATTCAGAGCTCATATGATGAACTTAGGATCTTACTGTCTTGGTCTCATACCTATGACCTTTCTTGTTGTCAAAATAAAGCCTGGAATGGCCTTCAATTCAACTGGAATAATTAACGAAACTACTAATCATTTGGAAACAGTAGACACTCTGGTATTTCAAAACTTCAACATTTTAAAATTAAGGATTGTAAAATTGTGTTTTTCTTTAGAAATAACAAGTTTATGATAAAGCTGACATATCAGGACATCAGTTATTGTTAATAGAACTTATTTGTGGTATAAATTTCTTCAAATTTTTTTTTTGAGTTGAGAAAAAAATATTAACAAATGGTCTTTGTGGAGAATGCAGAGAAAGAGATATAGGAAGAGCTGGTTCATGAGTCCAAGCTTTTATGAAAACATGTAAAAACTTTGGAAATAATTGTGATAATGATGTAATGGTATGAATTGTTTAACGAGAGGAATTATATTTCTATAGTGTAAAGAAGTATTTAAGATGTAGATTTTTTTTAAAGTTACAATATAGGAGGAGAGGCAGTGAGATGGATCAGTGGGTAAAAGCACTTGTTGTCAAGTCTGATGACCTCAGCTCAATACCTAGGACCCAAATGATAGGAAAAGAGAACCTACTTCTTCAAACTGTCCTCTGATGTCTACCTTCATCCTATGACATGAGTGTATGAATGCATACATGTGTGTGCACACACATGCACACTAAATAAAGTAACAAATATATGTAATACTATTTTAAATCAATAAATTTTATGATGAGTACTTTACCACATTTTAAAAAAAATATGTGTAGACTTGCAGATTTGTGTTCCTTTATAATTCACTTGACAACCTTTGAACATACAGTAATAGGGATGTTAAGAAATGAGTATATTATCTACTAAGTGAGAGAAGGATTGGCATGATGAGAATTTTCAGTTTAATGCAATTGTGGGCAATGCATAGAAATGAAACAAATATAAAATGAAATTTACTAGTGGAAAATTATGGTGGAACTAAATTTTATCTACTCAAACTCCTCATCAAACTTTCTGTTTCAGAATTCATTTCCAATAAAAATATGTATGATTCTAGTGTTTTTATCAAGTTTATTTGGATATTGCAAAGAAGTGGTCCAAATCTTCCAACAGGTACATAATTCAGTTTGTATTTCTAAGCTCTAATCATTTTTATATAGAGAATTAACTAGTAAACAATTATTTAAATGGTATTTGCCATATTCAATTCACACAGTGTGACTCATGTAGAAACTTCAAATTGTAGAAATAGTGTAATTTTTGGTAAGGTCACTCTGCCTTTTGATACACATGAGAGAGTTGCTCTACCCTTTCAGCTTCCAGGTGGGTCTGTCTTTCCACTACAATCATTAGAAATGACTTCACCGTGTTTGCTCTTGTATTATTTAGGGTATTTTTGCTTATAGTCAATTTTAATTGTACTACTAAAATCCAATTTAAAATTTGAAATATAAGTACTTTTAAAGAACTTCTCTAGACCCCATTTCAAACACGTCTATCTTTGAATCACTGCCATAAGAGGATTTTTTTCTTTTTATTGAAAGCAAAATTGTTATAAAATTTGGAGCCTTTTTTGAGCTGGGGTTCTTATTCTGGCTGAATCTGGCCTTGAACTCATGGACTCATTGTCACCACCTTTGGAATCCTGTGGTTATCTGAATGTGCCAACCCATGGCTTGAAATTTTTTCATGGCATTGTCTCTTACTTAATTATTCTTTTTAAGATAATGAGTTAGGTTAGGTGCAGCTTAGATATACAAATTACATAAAGTACCCAAAGATCTTTTCTTGGATTGACAAATGAGAGAGCGTCCGTATTTCTTTTATTTTTTTCAAGGTTTATTTATTAATTATGTATATAGCATCTGCTTGCACATATCCCTGAAGGCCAGAAGAGGGCACCGGATTTTATGGTTGTGAGCCACCATGTGGTTGCTGGGAATTGAACTCAGGACCTCTGGAAGAACAGTCAGTGCTCTTTACCACTGAGCCATCGCTCAGCCCCGAGAGTCTGTATTTCTAAGTATATAGTTTGAAAATTTTCATTTATAGCTTTTGTATATTTTTGAACTTTTTATAAATGATAACTCTTTTATAGCAGTACATTTTAAAAATATTCTTTGTTGTATAATATAAGTCCATGGATATCTGTATTAAAGATGAATGACATTAATGCAAATTTACATTCACTTTCTATAATGTATCAATTACTCTCTAGTGTATGTGTATTCTTTTGGTCAGTGAATTGTCATACTTCTGAGAGTTAAGCTGCATTTTTGTTTTACCTTAAATGACTTAGGGCCTCTTATCTTCTCCCATCTTCCTAACTTTACATTGCAATTGATAGTTTAAAAACTCTAATATTACACACCTCCTCTGTTAGAGTTAACTCCCTCTTTCTGGTTTATGTTTAAATGGTCTACAGTATGGAGCATTTAACATCCAGAACATTCCACTAAGCACCCTATTGTGCTTTGGCTTTGTTCTTTTACTTTCAGCTCATGTCTCAAACGTCCTTATAGCTGGACTTACTCACAGTGCCTGACCAGAAACATGTGCCCTAAGAGGCTGAAAGATCTCAGGAATTATGAGACAAAACTACAGTTCTTTAGAAGTTCCCTTAAGCCAGGAGGTGGTGACACATGCTTTTAGTCCAGCACTTTAGAGGGAGATGCAGGAGGATCTCTGAGTTCAAGGCCAGCCTGGTCTACAGAGTGAGTTCCAGGACAGCCAAGGCTACACAGAGAAACCCTGTTTTGAAAGAAAACAACAGTAAAAATACCAAAAAAAAAAAAGTTTCCTTAAGAGGGAATATGTCATACATCATACACAGGGCAAATAAACAAAAGACTGTAACATTTTCTTATTTATCAACTGCCCATAGCACTAGGCCAGCCAGTGCCTCAGCCGTCTCTAGCACTGACTGTAAGTCGCTCCAGAATAACAGATGTGACCCCAGGTTTCCCCGTGTGGTAACTCGCCACCCTTCTCTATGCAGAAAAAGAACTACTTCCTGGATTACAACAATGCTCTGGAGTGGGTCATCTACACAACCAGCATCATCTTTGTGCTGCCCTTGTTTCTCAACATCCCGGCCTATATGCAGTGGGAATGCGGAGCAATAGCGATATTCTCCTACTGGATGAACTTCCTGCTGTATCTTCAGAGGTAAGACCAGTTTGGATGATTTTTATATTCTCTAAACCTTTATTATCAAAGAAAGACTATTAGAAGTGATGTGAATTTGTAACTTGCATCTCGCTGTTTCTAGTTGTTTTAAATTTAAGGATTTGAACATCTTAATCCTGAAGGGCTGAGTGTGAAGACTGAGGCTTTAGCTCCTCAATTTGGGACCATTAATTATTTTCGGTGCACATCAGTGTGTAGAGGGAGCAGTTCTGCATATGCAACCACGCGGTATGCAGTGAGCAACATTCCGGATGTCTCCCCACTAGACACCAACTGCAGATCTCCACCTTCCGTGTAACAACAGAAGGTACCCAGACATGGCCACAGCCCCTGAGTGCCAAGTCTTCCTTCATCAGTAAGCCTGTATCAAACACAGACAGAAACCGAAATAAAAGTGTTAGTTACTCTTGTTTCGTCTGACATTTGGTAAAAATTTACTTTGGGTTTAAACACTCAAATTAACTGAAAAAAGTAATAAAAAAACAGGGAATAAAATAATCTAATTTTTAAAAAAGTAGTAAGTGATTCAAGAAATAGAAAGTGGCCAAATTCTTGTCCTAACAGTTGCTGGTGTTGAGTTAAGCATCTTTTTTTACATGTGTTTATGATAACAAGAAGTTAATGTCACTATCTGCATTACATCAAAGAAGAAACTTAAACACTGAGTATGGGAAATTTACCGAAGGTCAGCTAGTAAGTTAAGAAATAGTTTGGACCCAAGTAGTGGGTCTCCAGATATATGCTTACTCTACTTTGTGTACATCTATGTAAATAGTCCAGCCATGCTGACTGAGGTGTGGGCCATTGGAGAGAGGGGATATGGTTTGGGGAAAGAGCAATGACCCAGAAGGAACACAAATTCAAATCAGCCACTATTAGTGATCTCGCCACATTTCTGGTCCTTTTTGGGAACATAGCTAAATTTCCTTTCAGATTTTCCAAAAAGTGTATGTTTGGATTCTGGTGTAAATTAAGTAGTGGGATGTTACATGATGTGATTCCTTCTTCTGAGAATTTTTTATTTATTTATTTATTTATTTATTTATTTATTTATTTATTTATTTATTTATTAA
>NW_026067923.1:6900171-6904779 GCF_014885135.2 Alexandromys fortis
AAGTTCTTGTCAAATAGATCTTTCACTTCCTTGGTCAGGGTTACCCCAAGATATTTTATGCTCTTTGTGGCTATCGTGAAAGGTGATGCTTCTGTGATTTCCCTCTCTGTTTCCTTATCCTTAGTGTATAGGAAGGCAACTGATTTTTTGGAGTTGATCTTCTGAGAATTTTTGACAAAGGAAGAATGCAAGCTTGTAGCCAGATGTTGCACTTGTGTGTCAATCACTTCACAGTATAGTATGCTGGGGGTGGGTTGTAAGGATGGATGAGTGTAAATGTGTATTTGTGCCCAGTCTTGGGGACTTCTGAAAACGTGATCTCCTGTAATTGATCTCTATTTGATCCACCACAGGGTTTCTGTCCCTAATGCCTTTATTAAACAACTGACATCATTTTCTTTTATTTAGTTTGTGATGGTTTCTGTTTATTACTTAGAGAAAACTGCTATCACCTTTGTCAAGTGGTAAAGCGATGAAAGATGGCAAATATTATATTAATAAGAAAGAAACACTCTGCCCAGGGCTGCACAGAGAAACTCTGTCTCAAAAAAGAAATGAAAGGAGAAAAAGAAAGAAGGGAGAGAGGGAAGGAGGGAGAAAGGGAGAAAGGGAGAGAAGGAGGAAGGAAGGAAGGAAGGAAGGAAGACAGGAAGAAAGGAAAAAATAAAAGAGAATCAGAAGAGGAGGAGGAAGCAGTCCAATAGTCAGTTTGAAAAGAAGATTTGGTTACTTGCAGATTTGCATTTATTTATTTACACCAAAACGCCTGGTTTCAGTGAGTTCACCTGTTAAACCTCCTACCTGACTTACTCCACAATAAATACTGAATCAAATACCCTTTGACACCAGAGTGAGCAACTACTTTCTTCCTTTTGCTTTTCTAGGTTTGAGAACTGTGGCATTTTCATTGTTATGTTGGAGGTGATTTTTAAAACTCTGTTGAGATCGACGGGAGTGTTCATCTTCCTCCTACTGGCTTTTGGCCTCAGCTTTTACGTCCTCCTGAGTTTCCAAGTGAGACCTTTACATCTCTTCATTACTTCATTACTAGTAATATTGGAAACAGATATTTACACTTAACTCCTAATGGCTTAATAAATTAATAACTTTATTTGAATAGTTAATGTTAAGTTGGGAGTGTAGCTCTCAGCCCCTGGCATCCATCCCAGCCAACCTGGCCTGGTTTGATTTGACCTAATTGGATTTCTTGCATTGGCGGAGCTGCCCTTTTCTTATTATTTTTACTTAATAGTTTATATCATATATCTTTATTGAAGAAAAACATAATTTTATCAGATTTTTGTCTGGTTAAGAAATTTATATTTAAGCATTAAAATGTCTTTTGTATTTACTTTTATTGATTGTAGTTAATAATACTTCTCATGACTGTATCTTAAGAGCAGCATTGTGAATTTTAAAAAGTATTCTTAGTATAATTCTTATCACTTAGTCATCAGGAAACCCTTTTTCATGATAGGAGATTTTCATTTCCTGTTTCCTTTCCTTCTTTTTTTCAGGATGCCTTCAGCACTCCATTGCTTTCCTTAATCCAGACGTTCAGTATGATGCTGGGTGACATCAACTATCGAGATGCCTTCCTAGAACCATTCTTAAAAAAGGAATTGGCATATCCAGTCCTGACCTTTGGGCAACTTATTGCCTTCACAATGTTTGTCCCAATTGTTCTCATGAATTTACTAGTAAGTGGCACCTCATTGTTCACTCTGTTAGTTACTTGGGACATTTAATAGTACTGACTTAGTTAGGGCTTCTGTTGCAGTGAGGAGACACGCTGACCAGGGCAACTCTTATACAAAAAAAAAAAAAAACAGTTAATTGAGGGGGTTCACTTACAGCTTCAGAGGTTCAGTCCATTATGATAATGACAGGGAGCATGACACTGAGCCGGCAGACACAGTGCTGGAGTTGAGAATGCTACATCTTCCAAGCAACAGGAAGTCAACTGTCACACTGAGGGAAGCTTGAGAAAAAGAGACCTCAAGGCTCACCCCACAGTGACACACTTCCTCCAACAAGGCCACACCTCCTAATAGTGCCACTTCCTTTAAGGGACATTTTTTCCCCCAAACTACCACAAATATTAAGGATTCTTAGCCTCTTTAAGACTTTTTTTTTTTTCTGGGGGGGCGGGGAGCTTTGTGTTGTTACAAGAAACTTCAGAGGGCAGCAAACTTAGTAAGATATGGTTTAATAGCTGCTGGTTCCCATGGTCCAAAGGCCCTGTGTCCAGATCATGGAAAGTTTCTCAGTTTTTGCCTCCCAGCCTTTGCTGCTCTGTGACTACCACAGCTTCCTCCACTTGGCCCGCATCTTCAGGGCACTTGCTCCGTCACAGCAGTCACTGGAGGAGTCTCCTATCTCATTTCTCTGCCAAGTTCTCCCCACTCATTGTCACTAAAGAGACAGCTAACCAAAAGCTGATCGTTTCAATTTAAAGGTGGGCCTATTACATTTGTTTTCATGACTCCTTAGAATCCAGACCAGACCCGTCTGTTCTGTATGCTTGACTCACCACCATCTTGATTTCACCCAACTCCCATCTTTTCCAGGACTGTTCCATTTTTCCTTCCTGCCTCCAGAACTCCTGTGTAGACTTTTCTTTCGTCCTGGAAAACCCTCCCTCCACGAGCTAACTCTTTCTAATCTCTCAAAGTTCAGTCCAAGTGCCAGGGCTTTTGAGCGGACTTTCTTAGCCAATAGCTCCATCCCCATCACTTTAGTCTGAACTGGATGCTGCCTCCTTATCTTATGTCACTACTCCACTTTGGCAGAGATCTTGACACGGTGTGAAAAAGACATGAGGGAACTCGGTACGACCTTCGACCTTCATGCTCGCTATTGCTTGAGAATACATAGACAATACTGTGTGCAACACTGAATCTGCTAACGCCGCCATTTTAGACTTCCTGGCCCCAGACATGTAAAGAGAAAATTCACAGTTTATATTATATGATTTGGCCCACGGTGTCTAGTTGTTTATATACCATTTATTCGATGGTATTTAGTTGTTGAAGCTTGAGTGGAAAGTAAGACTTGATTAATTGTATTGTTTGTTGAGCTATGATTGATCTTTTGTCTTACTACAGATAGGTCTGGCAGTTGGTGACATTGCTGAGGTCCAGAAGCATGCCGCATTGAAGAGGATTGCTATGCAGGTATTATAATTATTAAACATGTACTGAAATCAACACTCTCATTAGTCCTTGTGTATAAGAATAGCTGATTTTCTAAGAGCCCTATCACTTAGTGTGGCTATTTCTCCATATGGAGAATTGCCGCCTGTGCCTGTTAGTGTATTCTCTGGTATTCTTGTTATAATCAATAGAACAGAAAAATCACCCTGGAGTAATCTACCCAGAAAAAATAGAGAAATTGTTTGACAACTTGTATCAGGTTAATGTTTGATAAATTGGAGAAACCAGATTAATTACATGCCAACCCAAAAGCAACATTGGTTTGAGGGTGTGTGTGTGTGTATGTGTGAATGTATCTGTATGTATGTATGTATGTTTATGTCTCCATATGTGTGTATGCAGGTGTGTATGTATAGGTGTTTGTATGTGTGTATCTATATATGTGTGTATGTATGAGCATATGTGTGTATGAATGTGTGCATTGTGCATGTGTGGATACATGTCTGGATGTGTATGTGTGTATGTGTGTATGTATGTGTGTATGTATGTGTGTAGGTGTGTGTATAGGTGTAGGTGTGGTGTATGTGTGTGCACATGTGTGAAGGTGTGCGGTGTGCATGCATGGCTGTATGTAGGTGTGTTTGTGTATGTATGTATGTATGTTTGTGTGTAGGTGTGTGTATGTTTGCATGTGAAGGTGTGTATGTGTAGGTGTGAGTATTCCTTCAGGCTGATCTTGGACTCTCTTTGTCACTGACTTTGGCCTTGAACTTATGATCCTGTTGGCCTAGCCTTTTGAGTGCTGGGCTGATAGGCCTGAGTGCCACCATAATCCAATATGAAGAATTCTTTCCTACTGCAGTCCAAATGTTCAGCTCAGGGGTTCTCCTGTTAGTTTGCCACGTGACCACACAGTCCATACACAGTTTTATGTTGAAGTTCTATCTAGATTTATGAAGCTTTGTTCGCTTGAGTTCTCTGTATTATATTGTTAGGCATTTTAATATAAAGTCCTTCAGAGTAAAAAGACTTGTGGATGGGTCTTTTTTTTTTTATTGAGAAAAGGAAAAAAAAAAGTTTCCACCTCCTCCCAGCCTCCCATTTCCCTCCCCCTCCTCCCACCCTTCTCCCTCCACTCTTCTCCCCCCTCGACTCTTCTCCCCCTCCCCCCACTCCTCTCCCCCTCCCTTTCTAATCCAAAGAGCAGTCATGGTTCCCTGCCCTGTGGAAAGTCCAAGGTCCTCCCCGCTCCGTCCATGTCTAGGAAGGTGAACATCCAAACTGGCTAGGCTCCCACCAAGCCGGAACATGAAGTAGGATCAGAACCCCTTGCCATTGACCTTGGCTTCTCATCTGTCCTCATTGTTCGCCATGATCAGAGAGTCCGGTTTTATCCCATGCTTTTTCAGTCACAGTCCAGCTGGCCTTGGTGAGCTCCCAATAGATCAGCCCC
>NW_026067923.1:6908179-6922550 GCF_014885135.2 Alexandromys fortis
CTCTTCTCCCCCCTCGACTCTTCTCCCCCTCCCCCCACTCCTCTCCCCCTCCCTTTCTAATCCAAAGAGCAGTCAGGGTTCCCTGCCCTGTGGAAAGTCCAAGGTCCTCCCCCCTCCGTCCATGTATAGGAAGGTGAACATCCAAACTGGCTAGGCTCCCACCAAGCTGGAACATGAAGTAGGATCAAAACCCCATGCCATTGTCCTTGGCTTCTCATCAGCCCTCATTGTTCGCCATGATCAGAGAGTCCGTGGATGGGTCTTTGGCTACTGAATCTTGACGTAGTTTTTTCTTTTAATGTTCTTAATGTCATTGTCTTTAAATTTCAACTGTGAATGGTGCCATGGATGCTTCCGGAATATTTAATTATCAGTTGAATATATGCAACTAGAAACTTAAAAATTATATTATAATTAGCTCCAAAACACACATAATTAAGTTCTCATTGTCAAGGTGTGATTCCACCCACCATTGACTTATTTCTGTCTTGGCTCCACGCTGTCCTGCAAACTGGTCTTACAGGTGGTAAAAACCAAATGAAGTATCTTCCTATCAAACATGCTGCTGGCATCAGGGCTCCACCCTTTTCCTTTCTTCAGAATGGACGCTGACTCCAGTGTTTGAACAGTCTCATAGCCAAAGAGGCCTGGGGAGAGACAGTGTTCCTCTTTAAAGAAGCTTCTTTCCTGCCAGTGTGTCTGCACTGCCTAGAGGAAGGGTGACTGAAAGCTGAAAGGTCGTGGGCAGTGGATCATGAGGGCCTGGAGATGTTGCTCTATGGTAAAGGCTTTGGCTAGCATTTAAAGACAGGGGCTTGATCCTTAGCAAATTATCATAAAAATTAAAACAAATATGTAACGGCGTAAGCGAATACAGACAGATTGTCAAAATATAGACAGCTTTAATGGAGGAATAGACTTACAGAACCACTGTTCCCGCGGAGACCAGGAAAGCAGAAGAGAGCGCTGGGAGCACGCTCACCAATTTTATAGGAGAACTTTAGCCTGAGGCGAACACGCCCCCTAAGGGGTGGGACTTATCCCTACACAAATATTTAACCAGAATTGTAAGCAAAGCACAATACGGATGTTTTGAAACAGAAGTGACTTTACAGTCTGTAAAGGGTGGAGTGCATCACAATAATAAACGGTAAGCCACATAGTCAGTGCGTCCTCCTTGGGGCACACTTCATTTGAGGCACTCTGCTCAGGACTGTCCTTACAGTTGACTATTTCTAAAGGTCATTGAAATCCTAAGTATTGGAAAGCAGTGTGAACTTAGATTAGAACATGAGTACTGCTATGCGGTTGTCACAACCACTGTTTCCAAAGAGACACCAAGGGCTGGAATACAGGAAATGTGAAAGACGGAGGGCTCCATGAAGACTATGTGAGCTCTTTGCTGAGCATGCGTAAAGGCCTGGGTTGGATCCCCAGTACTGCCAAAAAAATTAATAAATAACATTAGAATTAAACAAAATACAAGCTCAAAACAAAAACATTAAAGAGATAAAATACTGTGCCTCCAAAAAGAAGTTATATTCAGTATATGTCGTGAGTAAAACTCTCTGTATCTGCTAATATAGAAAGAAAACCCCACAGAAGAAGCTTGCATTTTTGTTTTCCTTTTGTTTTGTTCATTTAACTGCTTTTGTCTTCTCACTTTATATCTCCCCAGCTAAGCGACTCTTCCTCTCCTGTCCTGGGCATTTCATACCATTCGCACTTCTCAGCAGTGCTGAACTCTTGGCACTGTAACCCCCTAAGAGTGTAGGCTCTGCCATCCTCCTTGTATCTCCAATATGGATTACAGCCCCTGAACACTAACCACCCACTTGCTTACATTAAGTTTTTCAACCATTTCTTCCACGTTGCTTGAAGATTGCTTTCTGGCCTCATGGAGGATAAGGCGAGGGAGGGACAACTAGGTGACTGAGCTATGGAAGGTGGCGGGTGAAGGAAGCCAGCTCAGTCACTGTGTATGAATATGGACACAGGAATTCATTTTTATTATGCTCTTGAGGTGATAGTTTTAGATAATTAACAGCTCTGTCAATAAACCCAATGTGCGTTTTAGGTGGAACTTCATACCAACTTGGAGAAAAAGCTGCCACTGTGGTTCCTACGCAAAGTAGATCAGCAGTACACCGTCGTGTATCCAAACAGACCTCGGCATGGCAGGATGTTAGTAAGTACTCCTAAGGAAAGCATAACAAGAGATGTTGCATGACATCCATTCATTGTGCTGGCCTCAGCTGTACTCCCAGGGAGGCTTTGGATCTACTCTGCCTGTGGGAAAGACGTGGTTCTGTTTTTGCCAGTGCACAGAACATATCAAAGTACCAGGATGTCGGGAGGGAGACAAATGATCATACACAGCATCACATCCCGTGAGCTCAGGCAGACACATGGGCCAGCTGTACCCTTTTAGTAGCTGTCTAGCAGGGTAGGCATTCTTCATCTGCTTTTCCTAATCACTTGCCACACACATTTATGTGTATATTTATGTCCAGATGTGGGTTCTAAGTGCAAATACAGAATGCAAAATAGAGAATATGCATGAGAGTGTCTACTTTAAAAGACATAAAAAGATAATTAAAAGCCAGGTCAGTGTGGTATAAGAGAGAAGAGCCATACTAAACTCACAAGTTCCAGAATCTAACTTCCATGCCCAGACTGCTTATGTCTTACGACTTCTTTTCCTGAGTTCTTTAGGTGGATTTTACCTTGTGTAATCACAAAATGATAATCTCTGCACAGCAGTTTAGGTTTTATTTTGTCTCCATGCTATCCCCTAACCTTGTACATGGTTTCAATCATCATCTACACCCAGAATCTCCAGTAACTTGTCTCTCTAGCTGAGAGCTTACTTTTAAGGTCCAGGTCCCCATGTCCAGCTGACTACTTTTTGTTTCCACTGTCTATCTTAAAGCCTCTTTAAATTTAGCACACTCAAAGCCAATCTTCACATTCACTGTGTTTCACCCTCTCCTCTCCACAGTGAAAAGGTTCCAGTGTTTTCCTAAGGTTCATTTCTGCAATTCATGTCCATGCAATTTGTCAGCCTGGGTGGGCCAGCCATCCTGGTTATACAACATCCCCTTACTGCTTCTTCTCCTTCTGGCCCACTCTATTTCTATACAGAGTTCACTTGAGTTCCTCTGTGTCCTGGACCCCTAGAATTATCTCACTCTTGGCCACTTCACATCCACTCTTGACCTTCTCTAGTCATCTGTGATATAAAGGGTTGAGCTGGGGTACAGCTCTAGGTTAAAGAGTTTCCTCATCATGTACAAGGTTCTGTGTTCCGTTCCTGGTACCAGGAAAAAGAGGGCACTAAGTTAAAAATTATTAAAGTCAAAATGCCTATATGTGAAATACTGTTGAGTAGTTGAGTTGTGATGACTAATGAGGCAGAGCATTTTCAAAGATTAAACACCTTGTATATGGAAGAGAACTGCACATAGTGCAGAATGGGCACTTTGCACGAGTATTTGTAAAATGGTACAATGAAGGCCTTTCTTAGCAGCCCCTATTTCCTCTTCCTCTTATGCCTTCTATATTGTTTCATTTTAAAATCTTTCTCTTATGGATACTGTAGCTTTTGGCCTGATGGTTTCCCAGTTATGAGGCCATAGTGGTAGCCTAGGAAAATTCGTTCTGCTGAGCCTGACTTGGGGACTGAACTTTTGTGTATGCTCATGAAAAAGTTCTAAATTTAATTCACTTTTAGTAACTACAATGTTTTACCCACAGCGATTTTTTCATTCCTTTCTTTGTACACAAGAAACACGGCAAGAAGCACCAAACACTGACATGTGTTTGGAAATAGAAATATTGAAGCAGAAATACAGGTTTGTATTTCTCCATCTACCTTCATACGAGAAATCAGATTCAGTTACATTATGATACTGGTATTTATTTTATATATGAAATTAGGCTTTGTTGCTCATACAGTGAAAATCAAGAGACATTTTGTAGGGCTAAATTTACTTGTGACAATTTACCAGCCAGTTTGCCCTCCAAGGAATAAATAGAAGAGGATTAAATGCTGATTTCCTTACTACTGGGTAATTATCATAAACTGTATTCTTCATGAGTCATCTAGGTTCATATAACAGAAGCATAAAAAGACTGGGAGGATCCCTTGAATAGCTACCTATTGGACAGGAGTTATGCAAGAGGGCTCTACAGTTTATATGAATTTAGATTCCCAATCAACTATTTAGTAGCTAAATGTCCATAGGAAGGCAGCTTAACATTTTATGCAGGTTTCATATTGGTAACTGGAAACAATAGCTAGAAACAACAGCTAGTCACAAAGAACTTAGGGAACTTAGGGAAACTCACTCCAGCGTCAGGAATGTGCTGGCAACTATGAGGCTATAAGCTGAGCACAGGTACTTGGTATAGAACATTTCTAGTCCCTAGTCCTTGCTGCAGTCAGGGACTAAACATGGGGGCGGGGAATTGAAAATAAGTTCCTGACACCTGTGTGCTCTTACAGGCTGAAGGACCTCACTTCTCTCTTGGAAAAGCAGCATGAACTCATCAAACTCATCATCCAGAAGATGGAAATCATCTCAGAGACAGAGGACGAAGATAACCATTGCTCTTTCCAGGACAAGTTCAAAAAGGAGCGGCTAGAACAAATGCAGAGCAAATGGAATTTTGTGTTGAATGCAGTTAAGAGCAAGCCACACTAGATATTATTAGATATTAAATATTAGTCCAAGTGTTATTCAGCCAGGCCTTTAGTGGGAGGCCTAATGGGAGTGGGGACTGCTTGACTTACTTCAGTGAATTTCAGTTTGGAAGAGCAAAGAAACAGGAGTTCGGCAGATTCCACTGCATGGGAAACTGTAGTTCCTGCAAATTATGTCTCTATATGCTCATATATATTGTCAACCACTCTGTATTGGGAATATCCTTTCTGACCTGTTCAAGTTGGACTTTAATGAAGGGTAATCTCCTCTGACTGAGTTTGATTCATTTGAAAGCAAAGTCGTTAGAATACGCATTATGAAGGACAGGAATAAATGAAACTATTAAGCCAGGACACAAATGTCAATATTAGATTCCTATTCAATATTTATTGATATAATGTAATCATGTGACTATAGTTTATATATATATATATGGTGATATAGCATAACTATATAACATGAGATGTCTATAGTTACAAGTATTAGATTCAAACTTCTCCCATGTAAGGCCTTCTTGTGTTAGAACCTGGGGTGGGACACTGTGATCTCTGTCCCAATAGTCCTACTCTTCATCTTCTCCTCATTAGCATCACTTTAAGACACTTAACTGAAGTCCTAATCAGTAAATGATGATACATGTGAATGTGACAATAGCTGTGTGTTCCCCCTCTGTTTAGTCTGTCAATTGTGTTGGCTGTCAGTTGTGTTGGTTGTCAATTGTGTTGGCTGTCAGTTGTGTTGGTTGTCAGTTGTGTTGGCTGTCAGTTGTGTTGGTTGTCAGTTGTGTTGGTTGTCAGTTGTGTTGGTTGTCAGTTGTGTTGGTTGTCAGTTGTGTTGGTTGTCAATTGTGTTGGTTTAAACTAGAACTGTTGCCCATAGGCTCATACATTTGAACCCTCAGACCCCGGTTGATGATTCTGTTTAGGGAAGTTATTCAACTTTGCCTGCTCTCTACATTCTGGGTATGGGTGGAAATGTGACCAGTCAGATTCCTGCTCCTGCTACCATGACCTCTTCCTCATTATGGAATCTTGCTCTGGAGCTGTAAGCAAAAATAAACTGTTTTCCTTCAGATCGCGTTTGGTGATGGTAATGATTTTGTATCATAGCAACAGAAAGTAACCTACATACCAATGGTCTTAATAAAGGATAAATGCTATACAATCATCCCTCAGGGACAGCAGTGTGAACTTTTATTGCGTTTAGCTTTTTGAAAATTGCAAATGTACCTTCATCAGACCCACATCTTTACTCTTTCCATGTGTAATATAAAAGTGTGAATTCACATACCCTAGCACCAAACTTCATATAGTGATTCTCACGTTTATTCTCTCACCAACTCCAGAAGACATTTACTTCATAAAAGTGACTTTGGCTATGCATGTTTTTACTTTATATGTGGATAGTGTTGCTTTGAAGGTTCCCCCCTTTTTTTATTTATTTATTTATTTATTTATTTATTTATTTATTTATTTATTTATTCTTTTTCTTTTTTTAAAAAATTTATTTATTAAAGATTTCTGTCTCTTCCCCGCCACCGCCTCCCATTTCTCTCCCTCTCCCCCAATCAAGTCCCCCTCCCTCATCAGCCCGAAGAGCAATCAGGGTTTCCTGCCCTGTGGGAAGTCCAAGGACTACCCACCTCCATGCAGGTCTAGTAAGGTGAGCATCCAAACTGCCTAGGCTCCCACAAAGCCAGTACGTGCAGTAGGATCAAAAACCCATTGCCATTGTTCTTGAAGTCTCAGTAGTCCTCATTGTCCGCTATGTTCAGTGAGACCAGTTTTAACCCAGGCTTTTTCAGACCCAGGACAGCTGGCCTTGGTGAGTTCCCGATAGAACATCCCCATTGTCTCAGTGTGTGGGTGCACCCCTCGCGGTCCTGAGTTCCTTGCTCATGTTCTCTCTCCTTCTGCTCCTGATTTGGACCTTGAGATTTCTGTCCGGTGCTCCATTGTGGGACTCTGTCTCTATAAAACAAACTATCTTTTTTCAATATACATATCAATCCAAGTTCCCACTTCCTCCCATTCTTTCCACATAGCCTCCTAACTCACCCCTACCCAATCCTCAGAGAGGGTAAGGTCCAAGGCCCTCCCTACTGTGTCTAGGCTGAGTAAGGTATCCATCCAAAGATAATAGATTCCCAAAAAAAACAGTAGGGCTAAATCCTGGTTCCACTGCCAGTGGCCCCTCAGTCTGCTCCAGCCATGCAACTGTCACCCACATTCAGAGGGACTAGTTTGGTCCTATGCTTGTTCCTTCCCAGTCTGGCTGGAGTTGGTGAGCTCCCATTAGCTCAGGTAGACTGTTTCAGTGTATGTCTGCATCATGGTCTCAACCTCTTTGCTCATATTCTCACTCCTTCCCACTCCTCAACTGGACTTTGGGAGCTCAGTTCAGTGCTCTGATGTGGGTCTCTGCCTCTGTTTCCATCTGTTTCTGGATGAAGATTTATGGTGATATTTAAGATATTCATCAGTCTGACTACAGGGCAAGTCAACCTCAGGCTTCCTCTCCTCTATTGCTTAGGGTCTTAGCTGGGGTCATCCTTGTGGATTCCTCGGAATTTCTCTAGGGCCAGGTTTCTTGCTAACCCTATAATGGTTCCCTCAATCAAGATATCTCTTTCCTTGCTCTCATCTCTGTCCTTCCTCCTTCTCAACTATTCCATGTTGAATTTAGAACAGATCTTGATTGCTCTAATCTTGACTTTTCATCAAAGATTTCAACATTCTCTCAGGCTCATACTTCTGAAATTGACATGCTTCTAGGTATGTTGAGGCATTCTTCCTAAGGAAAGGCTCTATTTTTTATAGCCATACTAAAGTAATATCTCCCTAGTAAATGCTTTCATACTATCTCTGAAGTCCCATGCTCTTCCCCAGTATTAGTAACTAAAGAGCAGAGATCATAGAGACTTCTCTCATCCACAGCAGTAACATAGCCTTCTTTATCTACTGGTAGGGACTCTCTCTTGGTTCAAAATGTTCGTGATTCTCATCTTCCTCCACCTACTGTCTTCTGTGCAGACCACTCCCCCTCTAACTCTTTCAGAGTTTACTTTCCGTGGTGCCTTCACATAGAAATCCCTCTGAATTATGCTCCTGGTCTCTCCTACTTCTGCCCATGATGGTGACCGTTACCTGCCTCCTACCTTTAACCAGGCATGACATAGATTTGTTCATGGCTCACTTCAGTCTTAGGTGACACAAACTAGGACACATTTCTTTCTTCACTCTTTTCATACTTTGTGTGGATTCTAGAACAACACTTTGTACATAATTGGTGCTCAACAAACGCAAACACCAATCAACTAAAAGCAGTAAAAATGACAAGTACAGAAAAAGAAGGTAAGGAAACTAAGGAAACTGCCCCAAAAGTAGCTTGTGCCCTTGTGTTATGTCCCTGTCCTGCTCAACAAAAGACATCTTCCTGAGGAGTGCAAGTGTCATGAGAGCCACGTGACCATGCCTTTCCCTCTCACTGCTTCAATCTGGGTGATATATACACACACACACACGCACACACGCACACACGCACACATATATTTAGCTATGGTCGGAATGGACAATAGAAAGAGTTTGTATTTCAGAATAGAACAGTGTGTCAGTGTGTATGCCTGTGGACTTTAGTTCCTATTAGTTCAGTAACTGATTTTTCTCATCTCTACATTGGTGACAATAACTTACACCCCTTGTGGAACTGGCAAGATTAGATAACATGTACTCAGGATACCTAGCCAAAAACTGCTAATTTAAGAAAATCAGTGCAGTAAATAAAAGTGGACATAAAACTTTGGAAGTTTTGCATCCTGCCAATTAAATCTTTAATTTTCCTTTAAGTTAATTATCATATTGCTATAAACTGAAGCTCCCAAATACTCCTAAAGCCCATTATTCAGGATATAAGATGAATCACAGATATCATGAAAATATTTCATTAAAATAAAACGTCTCAACATTTTAGACTTATTTTTGCCCCAGATGCAAATGAACAGACATTGCTGAGCACTGACCACAGACCAGCATCACTGGGCATTTTAAACTATTTTAGAAATTTTTATACAATTAGGTTAAATAATGGTAACATATGGATTAGACACTGTTAGAAACCCATGTCTTAACTCTTGAGATTCTCAAAACCATATGTAGGTGCCGATGACTGCTTCTGTTGTATGAAAATACTTGAGATCCATCCATGTTGAATGCCAGACCTGCAGTCATATAACTGAGACAGGAACACAGCCACATCTTTCCAGATTTTGTGTTCAGTAAGGCACCTACCTTCTATCCTAAAAAACAAACAAGAGAAGGGGACATTGTTCCACCAATGGCTTCCTGCTTAGGTTATTGAGAGGACTCAAGCAGGGAAGGATACATTGTAATTGCTGGTATTAGAACGTTGGGGGATGACATGGGACATGCAGGCAATGAAAGCAAGATTGTAGGCCTGCCTTCTCAGAGACTGCCTAGCTCCTTCTATTCTGTAGCTTGCCATTAGATTAAATAATATCACATGTCTCACAGAGATACCCTAAAGATTAAATGAGTTACACTTGCAGTACAATATTTGAAATAATGACTTGGCACATAGCACTGAATAAATACTAGATAGTATGGAAAATACATTAGTTACAAAGATCTGAAAATTATGCATTTATTTAAAGATTATTTTTCTTCTATACAAAGGAAAATAAAAACTATGCAAATCTATCTCAAAACTTTAGTGATGGTATTATATTTTACAATGTTTTCCAGCTTGGTTCCAGATTTCACAAGCATAATTTGATTCATACACTCAATGCGTCTATCTCATCAGGCCGCAAATGATATGTTGTAAGTTGTAAAAACTGAAACAGGCAAGTTGCTTCTCTTACTGTGACTCAAATAGACTCTCAGTTGCCTGATTTCAAGGGAAGATGATTCATAAGAAGTTTAAAATGGGGTGTGGGGGTAAAAGAGAAGAAAATGAAGAAAAAACACAGAATTTGAGAACTAAGCATAAATATTAGTGTTTATAAGCAATCCCCCAGGTTCTCCGTCAAATGTATTTAAGCCACAGGATTATTTGAAATGATACTTTTAAGCACAGTACTATTTTAAAATGCAGTTTAGACATTGTTGCATCTTTTCAAAAAATGAGCCATCCTTTAACTAAGATATGTGCTTCCCTGCTCCCCTATCAGGGAACCATGACTGCTCTTTGGATTGGAGAGGGAGGGGGAGAGGATTGGGGGGAGGGGGGAGAAGAGTGGGGGGAGGGGGAGGGAAATGGGAGGCTGGGAGGAGGCGGAAACTTTTTTTTCCTATTCTCAATAAAAAAAATGAGCCATCGACTGTGATAAGAAAATACTTTTTTAAATGATCTAAGTACTAAGAAATATTTATAAAACCACTTAGTCAGAATATGTGGTGAGAACTGGGACATAGGTCCCGCTTTCTACCAAACTCTCCTTCAAGATCTGAAATGTCTTTGGGAGTAAATTGAGAAAATCAGGAACTGAGGAACTTCCAGATCACATGTAGACATGACGTGTCCTACCCAGCGACGTCAGAGTCCAATGGCAGAGGATTTGTTTCCAACTCCATGGGGCTTTCAATTCAGCTCACTGTGTAGTTTCATGATGGATGATGCTTCATTATATCATGTTGGACCACTGCAGCCTAAAACATCTTCATTGCATGTGTGTGCTCACATGCATCTGGGTACACGTGTGTAGGTGCCTGTCAGGCCAGAAATGTAGTTAGAGTTAAATGTGGTCTATAACCTCAGATCCAAGGGCAAATCCTCATAGCAAACAACTCACACATTCACAAGTTAGCACCACTGAAGCTCACGTCCCAAAGACTAAGCCAATATCTTCCTGCTCTCAGGTTATATCTGCTATGAATTAACTAAAATTACTAAATAAACGAGGACCCACAGAAGTCCTAAAAATAATCAATACTGCATAAACTAAAATAAAGTTGTCATTTCTGACAAAATTTAAAAAAATGCAAAAATAAAAAACAAAATAGTCTCCATTTGCATTCAGGAGGGGTTTCCAGACTCTGACTTAAGCTATTAAAGGTAGATAAACAAGGAAGTGGACATAACAGAAGTAGCAAAAGGAGTCTAATGCAAAAGCTCTAAGGAAAGTTCAAATTTAGATGAAATTATTACTTACTATAAGGGGTGTTTTGCTGACAGAGAAATCATGTTATCCCTCTTCTGTTTTAAGTAAACTAACAAAATATGGTGCTGACGGAGATGAAAATGTTGCGATGCCCAACAGTGTGGAGTCCTAGAAAGGGCGGCATGTCCTTCGGGCTTGGCAGACACGCAGAACTTCAGACCTCGCTTGGAGCTGCAGAAGCAGACTCTGCAGTTTATCGAGAGCTTCTGGTCGTCCACTCAGAAATCTGTGCATACTGCACTCTACGACAGGCTCTTATATGGAGTTTTCACAGTGACAGGGCCGGATCCTGAATCTGGCAAAGAGGGCAAAACCCAAAACAGGGCTGCTCTCAGACACGAGCGATGGTGCACATTTTACTCGCCGTTTCTGTTCCTCTTCCTTGCGAGCTCAGGCTTCCCAGTGCATGCTTACTTAACAAAGGACTCCTCAAACCTACAGGGGGATGGCAAGGTTGTATCTCAGAGGCAGAGTACTTCCTTGGCATATCCTAAATTCCAATTCCAGTGCCACAAACAAAGCTGCACAGAGGTGTTTCCAGAGCAGTCCAGCATTTCAGTGAGGTAACTAGTAAAGATCACCATTTCATGGTGAACGGGCATTTATTATCTTGTCTACTGAAGGCCTGACTAGAACAGAAGGTTGGTACAAGGGTGAGTGGCTCTGCTTGAACTGAAACATCCATTTTTCCTGCCGTCAAACATCAGCTTCCAGCACTTGGAACGCCAGGCTCAAACCACAGCGTGCATCATCAGTGTCCTTGTTCCCAGGCCTTTGAGTCTGGAATGGAACCACTTCCCTAGTTCTGTCAGGCCTCCACAGACAGCAGATCTGGGAAGTTTTAGTCTCCATAGTCACATGAGCCAATACCTCATGCTATGCTATGACCTGTTCTATGGACCTACGCATGGTCCCTTGGGTGTATTTCTCTGGAGAACCCTGCTATAGGAATAAAAAATTGGACAATGTTTTCATCCATTCTTGCTACTGTAATAACACCAGGGCAGGATACATACTAATAGACAGAATTATGTTCCTGGGACCCTAATTGGAAGTCTGTTGCCAAGGTGCCAACATTTGACAAGGTTCTGTTGACTCCATCATGACATGGTGAGACAGAAGGCGAGAGGGTAGCAAACACATCCTTTTACAACAGCAGTTATCCCACTCCAAAGGCGTGAGACCCCATGATCTAATCTCCTCTTTAAGACTCCACCTCTTCCTTGTTACAATGGAAATGCAGTTTTAACAGGAGTTTCAGACAGAAGAAACGAGCGCACCATCGTGGATGGAAGTGTTGTCTTTAGAAAGCATAACTCTGGTTTTTAGGAGGCAGTGTGAGCAGGTCAACTGAACAGAACAAGTGTTTGTCCTTATCCATTAACTCTGTTAACAATAGAAAATGGCCTTCCATTAAGTGAAGGATTTGTTTTCTCCGCCTACATCCAGAAAGTGGAAATAGATTCAATCTCCAACACTCCAAATCCAGAAGTATGGTGATAATTACTTTTCATCTTTCAGACAACATGATATTGAGTGTCATGTGTCTTAGTTTCATGTCTATGAAGTTATTATACAATTGCTCTAGACAAAGTCAGATAGAGCTCAGAATACTGTTTTACAAGAGCAGATTACTTATATTATTAGGAGTAAATGTTTTTCTTTTTCTTTTCTGGGTACTTTTGATATAATATTGTGCTGATATTTTTTGTACAATGAGTTCACTAAGACAACTTCAGTGGAATATGAGCAATTCAGTCACTAGAAAAGTTTAAAACATTGTTCGTTTCTTATTGATTTGAGGTGAACAGCTTACTACAGTTAAAGAAGACTCAAGAGACAATATTGGGTGTTACCTAAGATTTGGAGCTCAAATATATAGCTTTAAAAATTCTGTCTCTCTGTATCTCTCTGTCTCTGTCTGTCTCCCCCCACTGTGTGTGTGTGTGTGTGTGTGTGTGTGTGCGCGCACATGGATGTCAGAGGATAACCTCCGGTATCAGTTCCTTCTTGTCCTGATGTGCTCTATATACCAGGGTCACTGGTTAGTAGCTTCAAGGGACTCTCTATCTGCCTCCCATCTCGCTATAGGCACACTGGGATTACATATACAAACTGCTGTCGGTTCACGTGGATTCTTGTGAGCTGAACTCTGGGTCTGGTACTTCCGCAGCCGGTGCTTCTCACGCTGTTTAATCTCCCTTACAACAAATGGAGAAGTACCTTTCTTAATTATGTCTTTAATTTGTCTGTGAATTATAAACTTTCTGTCCCACAGCTCATACATTTGGTCCTATGAGACTGTGTCTGAAGACAAAGGTCATGATCCAGGCCGGTACTAGTGACAACAGCCCATGGAACACAAAAAGAGATTGACTGAGGACCTTGAGCTACAAATCGTGCCTGATTTGGCATAAACCATGTATTTTCAGGGTATAGATATCATAACACAACCCTCAATATGCCAGAGAGATGGTTCATATATTCCATTTTAAACCAGATGTGCAGGTCTGGAAGCTGGGGGACTTGACTGGGGGAGGGGGAGGGAAAGGGGAGGCGGCGGTGGGGAAAAGACAGAAATCTTTAATAAATAAATAAATAAATTTAAAAAAAAGAAAAATCAATTCATCTGGCTAACACTAGATGGCAGTGATTGACAATAATTATTTGGAAATGAATGTCTGTCATTGATGGCATCACAGATGCATAAAACATACCCTTCTTCTGGACAAAGGAAAAAATGCTACCTGATCCATTCTTGCTATTTTTACATTGTTTTGTCTATTGTCTAGTGTCTTCCAGGCTAGTCCAGACCAGACCCACTGTCTCCTAGAGCCTCAAATATGACTATGATAATGACATATTTTTTTCTTTTACATAACTTAAGGTCATCTCTAGCATTTTTCTAGCAGATGTCTATTGCTGGAGTTTAAATTCCAAATGTCACTGAGAGGCCAAGTGGAAGCTTGGTTCTATCCTGTAGTTTTATCAAGAGATGTTGGAACCTGCAAAAGGTGAGGTCTAATGGGAACAAGGTGGGTCATAGCAGCTATGCTCTTAAAGGGGGATCCTAGGCCCCAGGCTCTCTGCTGTCCTTTGTGTCCTGACTACCAGGAGATGAACAGGCTCCTCTGCCAAGCATTCTCAGATATTCTACCTGCTGCAGCCCTAAAGCAACAGGGCTGGCTGGTCATGGGCTATGAACCAAAACAACCCTTCCCTCAGACAGCAGAAACAACTAACAAATGTATGTCAGTTAACAAACACAGTCCTTTTCATCTGTAAAGTCTTAGGAAGATAGCACCAGATAGCCAAATTTTTCCTTGTTTTTTTTTTTTTTTTAATGTAATGTTTTATTAATTCTTTGAGAATTCTGTATGCTAAGCCCAGGTCTCTCCCATTTTTTTTTTCTATTTGTAAATCTTGGCAGAAGGAGGTTTTCTTTTCTTTTGTTTTTTTTTAATTTATTTATTTCTTTATTAATTAA
>NW_026067923.1:6922758-6984929 GCF_014885135.2 Alexandromys fortis
TCTCAGTAGTCCTCATTGTCCGCTATGTTCAGCGAGACCGGTTTTAACCCAGGCTTTTTCAGACCCAGGCCAGCTGGCCTTGGTGAGTTCCCGATATAACATCCCCATTGTCTCAGTGTGTGGGTGCACCCCTCGCGGTCCTGAGTTCTTTGCTTGTGCTCTCTCTCCTTCTGCTCCTGATTTGGACCTTGAGATTTCTGTCCGGTGCTCCAATGTGGGTCTCTGTCTCTGTCTCCTTTCATCGCTTGATGAAGGTTAATATTCAGGAAGATGCCTATAGGTGTCACATTCTATATAGAACTAGTCTAGCTTAGGTTATCTTCCTGTGAGTCTAACTCCATCTATAAATGAGGCTTTTGAAAGACTTGAAGCCTGCGGTATAATAACTTTACAGCTCCACAACACCCAGAGAAAAGAGTGGGCTGTAATTCACCTGACTGTGATGGAATACAGAACAAAGGAATCCAAAGAAACAATACGCAAGGGCCAGCAACGTAGCTTAGTTGA
Source organism: Alexandromys fortis (assembly GCF_014885135.2). Lineage (NCBI taxonomy): Eukaryota > Metazoa > Chordata > Mammalia > Rodentia > Cricetidae > Alexandromys > Alexandromys fortis. The sequence continues at coordinate 6,923,266 of NW_026067923.1, forward strand.
CAGAGTGCTTGTCCAGGATGCATGAGATCCTTGGTTCGACCACCATCATTGTACTAAGTACATCTTCTTACTACTTAAGAGGTGGAGGCAGGAGGGTGAGAAACTCAGTTAGATAGTTATACAGTCAGCCTGGCCTAGAGACCTCCCTAAAAAGAAAAAGGAGGAAGAGGAGGAGGAGGAAGAGTTCCCTAGTATGCAGTATCCTTGTTGATCAATTTTTTAATCAAATAATCTATATCCAGGCTTATTCTTGTGTTTGTTGTTTCATTATTGGATAGAGGTCTTTTTGGGAGGCAACTTTACAAGATGAAAGTGTCTGGCCCCCTTCTGTGATATCCATGTGTGACCCATAGAAGCATATGATCCCACATGTGGTTTTGCTGCTTGCCCTGTACTTCGGCCTTTATGACTTCAGAAGTGTATTTGAAAACAGTGGTACTCAGTGGAGAACAAAAAGTGGAGGCCACTTGACTGTGCCAAAGGGATGAGGGAACATTATTTGCATCTAGGAAGCCTGATGCTAATATCCAAGAGTATATGAAGCAACCTTTTGCAATAAGGAATATTCAACAATGATGCCTATAGCCCCAGGGTTGATGCAACTGGAGTAGAGAGAGGGAGAGCTTTCAGGACTGCAGGCAAATGTGTGATGGCCTCCAAGGGTTAAAATGAGGTCACAGAAAGAGAAACTGTGAAGGGCTATCAGCTAATTCTTCTCCAGACTTTCCACCCAATCTGACCCATTTATCTCCGGCAACCACGCAAGGACTTACTCATGCATCTAGTCAGAAGATGGCAAGACACTCTCAGAATGTGTGGGAGCTGCCCACACCAACAGCTCCCCCAGGCCAGGGCAAAGTCTCCTCTCTGGTTTCTTAAATGACCTCCTTACTTTGCATTTCTAAAGGCCTGACCACTCTGACACCTGAAAAGAGAAAGATTACTCAACACCACATCAAAAATAGCAAGATTAGTCAGAAATGAAAACGGAGCATTTCTTGGGTAGTTGCTTTGGCAACAAAAGACCTCATTACTCCTAGGTACATTCTGAAAGGCATTGTAATACAAATACAGGCCACTCTTTGGACCCAGTGGGAGAGGGGTTTGCGGTGCTACCTCCCCCCCCCCCCCGCATGAAGTTACTGCAAGGCTCAGCCCCACTGGTTAAATTGCTAAAACGCTAGGCAACTGACATTTCATTTCAGTTTGACTAAACTTAGGCTCAGGGACATGAGTCATAGATGATACACTTAAGGATACATAGAATTGCCTTATTTATTTTATAAATTCAGACCTTGTCAGCTGCGTGTTTATTTCAGCTATTACCATTGCTGGTAGAAAATGGGAGTCAAAGTGTACAAGAGAGGAGAGGGTGCAGTGGTGTGCCGAGGAGAGACAATGCCACAGCTCTGGTCATAGGATCTGGTGTTGGAAGAAATATGTAAATAGAGCGAAAGAGCGCAAACATCATGAAGGAAACTGGCAAGGTCAACCCGAGGGAGTTAGAATAAACAATACTTGTTTAAAGCAGAGGGTCCCTGGAGCTTTAGTTCCTGTGGATGCAAACAGCTTAAGCTGGATTGCAGTCTGAGGTAGCAGCACTTTTACCTTGAGTAAACAGGAAATTACAATCGTGTAATGCACTGGAATAGCGTTTTATGCTGCGTGGAGACCGCAGACGGAGATCTCCCGGTGAACACCTCGGCACTCTAGAGGCTCCGCCTGTGGGTCTGTTTATCTCAGCATCGTGTGCTCGGGAATTAGGCAGCAAGGAGGAAAGAATGTACCGTTACACTGGAGACTGTGAGTGTAACTTTGCAAATTCCTCTCCTTGGGAGCTGTGGGAATCTCTGTTATGTGAACTTCACATAAAACACTGAGCTCCTGGGTATGTAGATTAAAAAACCTTAAGAGCATCCCATGCTTCGTAGTGCCTTGGTTCTATATGACAATGTCATGTCAAGGAAGCCGATTAGAGCAAAAGGCTTCTTCTCTAGGGCTCCTGATGACTGGATTCTTCCAGAATTTGTCTTTATTCAGGAGAGGAGCTGTCAGTCACTGGCCCTGTACTTCTGTTCTGAGCCTTGTATGAGGGAAACTGTCATTGGGGGTCGCTTGGGGAAATAAAGGCTCAAGTTGATCCCCATAAGGTGTTTGGGAGTCCTTCAGACCAGAGTGACTGGGACATTTTGGCATTCTGGGTTGCTGACTCTAAATTCAGGGTGTGTCTGTTTTTCTAGCAAATGACCAATGGCCCCAGATGTCCGCTGCACTCATATGCCTCCATGGGACCAACGTGCTCGTTTCTGTCACTCTGTGACTTGAAACCACTAGCATGTGAAAACACACACGCACACACACACACACACACAAAAAAAAACAAAAACGAAAGCTATCCAATCTAAAGAAATAGCCACGTGTATTTGTCTTTTGATTTGTTTTGTTTTGTTATTTTTTTTTTTTTAGGACAAAGTTTCTCTGTAGCTTTGGAGACTGTCCTCGAACTTGTTTGGTCGACCAGGTTGACCTCGAACTCACAGAGATCCCCCTGTCTCTGCCTCCTGAGTGCTGGCGTTAAAGGCGTGCGGCACCCCTGCCCAGCTTGTATATCTTTTCGAAAGCCTGACAAAGGGTACCAATCGCTCCAAATGAACTCTTCAATACAGCTTGCCCTCGCTTCTTTAGCTATACGACCACCACACACAGATCACGCAGCACTCGACAAAATCAGCAAAACATGTGATCCAAGAAACACTAGTAGCATCAGACAAACTGATTGAAATAGCTTCAGAAAACATTTCAGGTCCCCAGACTATCAGCACAGTCCAGGCCACCAATCACCTCGGGACCCTTCCTTGGAAGGAATGGAGCAGCCCCTACTTCGTTGGCTAGGAAGATTCTGCCGTGCTGCCTCTGTTATTTTTTTGCATCTTACAGGCATCCGTCCTCCTCTTCCTTGCTCTCAGCTTCGACAGAGTGACACTGTTTACCAGACACAAAATGATGAGGTAGCTATAAGCCATACCTATCTGAACAGGGCCACAAATGCAAGAGCACTTTGTGAACCTCTAGATGATTTTGACCTTTCCTTCTCCCCAAGATCCTTTAGGAGTGGACTGGCCACATTGATTACATAGCACAGATGTTTGCCATTGACCCTTCTTCCAACGTGGAGAAAAGAAAAGGCATGACTGCGAGCGCGGGCCTAATTTAGACAGCACCTCTGCCATTGATGAATCTTTATGGAAGCCTTATCTTGTATTTCTAGCAGTAAATACAAAAGCTGTTTATGTATCTAATCAGAGTGGATCAGGAAACGTGGCTGATAGCACGGAGCTGCCTGAGACACACAATATTTGTGGGCCGGCATTCGGGGGACCGTTCCGTGCGGAGGTATGATCGATGAAGTGTGTGTGAGGCTCTGTTTAGACTGAGAGGAACGGCACCCTGGTGGTCACATTCATCCTGAGCAAATCTGTGTCCCTCATGTGGCCGCTGAGAGAAGCTTGTGGACAAAACTAACAAGAGGATTAAAGAGCTCAGCTCTCCACAGGGCCCTCACATGGCTGTGGGCCTCAGGCTGGGCGGGCTCCAGCTTGATAAAGGGGTGGGGTAGCGACGGCCAGGGTAGCCCCTGCTCTGCCCACATCCGGGAGCTGAAGACCATGGCACAGTACTTAGCACCAGAGAGCCTTTGTGTTATTGGTTATAATGAGGGTGTATTGCGGTTCTCCAGAGAAACAAGAGCTAGAGGAGGAAACGCAGATGAGGTCCAGGCATGGAGGGTGAATTCTGTTCAGGAATCAGGGCTTGCAGTTGAGGACTTTGACAAATCTGAAATTCAGAGAGCTGGCCTGCAGGCGACAGAGTCAGAGAAGAGCTGTGTGACAGTTCAAGTTCACAGGCAGCACAGAGACAGAGTTCCTTTCTCATGAGCTATCCCAGTCTTGCCCCTAAAACCTTCCGACTGATTGGAAGAGACTCCGCCCAATATGAAGGGCCACTTTGTGACTCAGCCTTGACTGACTTCAATGCTTCCCTTAAAGTTTGTGTTTGTTAGTTTTGTTTTTTTGGTGGGGATTTAGTCCAAAGGTTTATATGTGATTAATACATGTTCTGCCCCAAATTTACAGTCCCAGCCCCTACAGACTAAAGTTTCATGTCTATAGCATCTCTGTGTAACTAAGTTTGGCCTGACATTTGACAGATACTGGTTGAAGTGGGCATCCTGACCAGGTGAGTTGAACAACACACCAAACTAACAAGGGGTTACAATAGTACACTCAGAGAAGGTTTTGGAAAACTAAGTAGTGATGTCTATAAAATATAAACACAACATGGGCATCAAGTCACTCAATGGGCATCAAGTCACCCTACGCCCCAAGATTTGGGGTGGAGCTAATGTAGACTTTAAGGTTGAGTTTTAAAATACTGGGAGCCATGGGTTATCTCTGGATATAACTCAGTGTTGGCATCTGTGACAGATTCTCTCTCATCCACGTTGTGGCAGCCTTCTCTGGTGAGCCTTGTGTGCTCTTGGAAATGGAAGCGATGCGTGCTTGTAGAGGACACGTGTTCATCAGTAGCCTAGATTTTACCTGAAGCTCACCTTCTGCTCTGGAGAAACAATAAAGGACTTTGTGGGTACAGTTAACTAAACGTTTCATGCATGTTTTTGTGCCCTGTGACTCCAGTAACTTGGAAGGTGCAGTAAGTTGAGGTTTCGTTTAATGCTGTCTTGCAAAGTGCTCGCACCAGGGTTCGAATAGGCAATTTAAGAACGTGGCTTCCACGGACGTCTTTTGCTCCCTGGCATAAAACTCAGCCTTAAAGAGGGCTTCATTGTTTCCGTCTCAATGTCCTTTTGTGAGAGGAGAAAACTGGCAGGCAGCGGTGGAAGGCTACCTTTCTGAGATTTATTAGGCGTCTTGGAGGGCTCGGTAAACTAGGAAGGTAGCTGTGTTATCCTACGGCACTCCAGACCGGTTTAGTTTCATGTCAGTTCTGGAACTGCAACCACAATATGAGCTGTAATGTTATGAATTGCTCTTTGGAGCAGCTGACCCTGCAGGTGCGGGAGTCAGAAGGTGGAAGAGCAGAGGAAGCCGGAGGCTGGCGATTGCTACACCCCACATACACGGTTCACCAAAGCACGCAAGTACTCATTTGTCCCCAATTTCACCCAAAAAGTTCCAGTCCTTCCAGTGTTTCTTTTCTAAAATATCCTCTCTCCCTCAATATAGAAACACTGCTGCTACAGTGTTTGAGGCTTTTTGTTGAGATGGTTACATAAAGTTTGCCAGTGTGAAACTCAAAACCTAATCACCCCTCCTTTCACAGAAGAATTCCTGAGAGGTGTGTTAAAGCAAATAGGAAGCACTGAGTCCTCATAAGAGTGGCAGGCTGTGACTCAGTTTCTAGCCCTTGCCTGGACAGGAACAAGCACCACTTAATGCAGTTGACAGGAAGTTACACACTCAGTATCAAAACCCACCTCCCCACAGTCTGTTTATTCCGTGACAACAGAGTTTTGTCCATGAGGGTCAGCCAATTACTCTCCTTTGTCATTTGAAATCATAAGGGGCCAAGCATGCGTGGACAATCAGTTGGTACTGGGACCTACGACTCTGCGTTTTGATCAGTTGTGGTTTTTGAAATAGTCTCTGTCTGTTCCAAAGAGAAGTTACTTTGACAGAGGGTGGGGCCTACCCTCTCGTGGGCATGAGAACAAATATTTAGAATGTAGTTAGGGATTGTGCTGGTTCAATAAAGTGGTGGTCAGAGGTTCTCCTTGAAGATCCATGACTGTACTAGTACTGGGTAGTGGGTTATATTTCCATACCCAGGTATGATTTCCACTTGTGTTGGACTTACATTCTTCTAGCTGGCTTTTGTTAGCATTAAGATATATGCGCCATTCCTGTGCAGTTAGGATTACCATGCCATGCTGGTTGTTGTTTGTAGGTGTCATATCTCGTTAGGGGCATTGGTACCTCCTTCCTTTGGAAGTTTGCATGTCACCCTCTGGTGTGAAAACGAGTTGTCAGGGAGAAGGCTACCGGGTCAGAACCAGCTCAGGTCCTCTAGATTCTATGTCCAAAGCACACAGTATCTCAGAAATAGGGATTTACCTTCTACCTCTGGGAAACATCCAAGGGCAATTGTAATAGCTTGGAATGTTTCAGAGTCTCTTGGACTGCCCTGACGAACAGCTCAAAAGGGGACTTCTCTTGCCTGGTTTTTTAGAATTTGTTAGATGGTCTATGGATCTTGGGAGGCATTGTCAGCCAAATAAGAGAATGTCATTTAAACTACACACACACACACACACACTGATATGTGTGTATTATAGGTATTTTTAGGTACTTAATAGTATGATTCCTTATGACATTTTTAGGCATTTTTACTGTTATTGTACCAGTCTTCTTCTGTATTTAACATCTGCATTTCTATTTCCTCACTGCTCCCATTCCCCTCTTCAGACCCCCTGTACCCTGCCATTCCGCCATTCCCCTCTCTCCCACTTCAGTCTTCCCCCATGCAATGGTTCCCTTTCACTCTCCTTTCTGCAGTGATTCCAGACTGTGAACTCACGTTTGGAGCTAGGAGCCTCAGGTGAGCACTTGTGATGTTTGTCTTTCTGGGTTTGGGTTTTCTCACTCAACATGGTCTTTTCTAGTTCATGCAAAGTCATGACTGCACTTTTGTTTAGAGCAGAAGAGTATTCCACGGTGTACATGTAACACATTTCCATCGTTCTTCGTCAGCTGCAGGACATTTAACCTGTTTCCCCTTCCTAGAAGTGACTCCCGCTCTTGTGACCAGAACAGCCGCGAGAAGGGCTGAAGGAGGATCTTGGAAGCAGATTGACACATCCTTTACTCATTTTCCAAGGAGCAGTGTAGCTGGGTCACATGGTAGGTTTATTTTTAGCTTTTTGAGGGTTCTCTGCAGTGGATTTCCAGAATGCCTGTACCAGTTTGCAGCCCCACCAACAGAGAATGTGGGTCCTCTTTCCCACAACCTCTTCAGCATTTGTTGGTTGTTGCTTTGTTGATCTTTGTAATACTTACTGGGGGTAAGAAAGGAAAAAAAACCACCAATCTGGTCTCAAAAAGAATATCCTAACAATAGGAAATTCCTAATGAGCTTTAGAAAATTTTTTTATTAAAAATCAGATTTTTAATGACTTATTTTCCAATAAAATAAATAATAACTATTCATGATATGAACTTCTTCAATATACACATGATTCATGCCCAATATGTTTCCCATTTGACAATAAAAAGAAACATTTCAAAATACAAAAAAGGGCTTCAATCATTATTGTGGCATTTCCACGTTTTCACAAGAATAGCATACGCTTTAATACCTTCATCTTTAATATACCAAGGGAAACACTGGATTGTTTAATTGGAAGAAAACATAAAAGATCTGTATGTCCCAGAACATCCCCCATTTCATAGGAGTCATTGTGACTTTGTCATTGTTCCCTTACATTACCGTTTTTCCCCTACTGTTTGCTATTCTGTTGTAAACTCTATAGAAGTTGAGCAATTCTAATTGTACGTATCTAAAATATCCCCACATTGGAATCTAGAAATTCTGTGACAATCACAAGAGGAAATTCTACAGCCGGTTTCACGAGATCAGTCAGCATCATCAAAATGCAGGCACATTGAGAATATTGTAGGAAATGACCTCAGGTTATGTGAATAAGGAGTGTGCTAACAAAGGTGAACTAGTTTAGACTTGGACCCGTTACCAAGATATCTTATTGCATCTCTGCAAATATTACAAAATTTAAAAAAAAAGAAAGCTGAAACATTTGTGATTTCAAGTATTTAAGATTAAGAATTCCCAGTAACAAAAATTTGGAAAGATCTGAGTTAGAAAATGCCAATAAAATTGCTCAGTTAATGAGCCTGACTATTTATAACCTATATAGAAGAAACAAATCCTCACAGTGAGAAGATTCAGTATCTCTATGTGTCATTCACTGAGACATATCCATAAAATAAGCTTTCTGTCTTAGCATCCAAGTCATATAAATCAGAGATCAGGTGGCTCGGCTACATGCGCTTCTCATAGTTCTAATAGGGGACAAGGCTAAGACCACGATGCAGGTGGACTAAGTGCCTGGTGAGTGTCCCTCCGCAGTGTCCAGAGGGCTGGCTATCCTTCCAAGGTTGGAAGGGAGACCAAGATGGAGGAATGGAGAGGAGAGGAGAGAAGGGAGTGGAGGGGAACAGAAAATGGGAAAAGAGGGGAAGGGAAGAAATCACAGACAGAGGAGCTAAAGAAGAGAGATGAGGGTTGAGATAGGGGAGGCAGAGAAAGAGAGAGGGGAAGGGATGGAGACAGAAGGGAAGGACTGGGAAGAAATCATGCCTAAGGATGCTGTTTACTGCTCCTCTGATAAGGACACTAGCCACAGCATGGGGGCCACCAGATGGCTTCGCCTAAATCTATTCACCTTGCAAGGAGGTAGGGATGTATTTGGGGCAATAACAAGTGCTAGGTACTGACACCAGAAGTTTTATCCATGAATGAATGAAGATGATAGATAGATAGATAGATAGATAGATAGATAGATAGATAGATAATAGGTCGATCAATAAATGAACAACCCTGATGTCCATCAACTCTGTGAACATCTATTGCTAAATAAACATTTGAAGTTCTTGTCATTGCTAAATTTTCCTGCTCCTTGATCAAATTTATTAGTTACTCCTTAATTGAAATTGCCCAATTTTGCTTAATTGACTTCCTCATTCATAGCAGCCGTCACTTATCTATCCTTCTGCCAACATGCGACACTAAGAAACCTCTCTATCATGAGTATAAATCAGCTCATGGGCAATCCTTACACTTTCAGTGCACAAACATAACACCAACCATCCTTTCCTTCTTCTTCTTTTTTTAATTAATTAATTAATTTATTTATTTATTTTTTTGGTTTTTCGAGACAGGGTTTCTCTGTGGTTTTGGAGCCTGTCCTGGAACTAGCTCTTGTAAACCAGGCTGGTCTCGAACTCACAGCCGGGCGGTGGTGGCGCACGCCTTTAATCCCAGCACTCGGGAGGCAGAGGCAGGCGGATCTCTGTGAGTTCGACACAAACCATCCTTTAAAGCCTATTACAATTACAGTCCAGCTAACCGGATTTCCATGTAGGCGGCTAAGGGAGAGCAGAGCTGCCTTCTTAAGGTTTCTAATGCTCTGTAATGAAAGAGGGCACCTGTGTTTGTTTTCTTGTTGTTGTTGTCTGAGTCAGAGCTTCTCTGTAGAGCTCTGGCTATCCTAGATCTCGCTCTGCAGACCAAGCTAGCCTTGAACTCAGAGATCTGCCTGCCTCTATTCCCAAGGGGATTAAAGCTTTGTGCCACCACAGCTTGCTAATTCTTTGTCTTGACATCATCTACCTTGTGGTAGGGGACTGCGGTAGGGGTGGGATCAGCTACAGAGCCAGCTCCACCAGATGAGGGCCTTCCAGTGGGTTTGTGACTATGGTCTATGTATCCTTGGGATTTCCATGGGACGTGACATTTGTCGAAAAAATAAGCAGAGCCGGGCGGTGGTGGCACACGCCTTTAATCCCAGCACTCGGGAGGCAGAGGCAGGCGGATCTCTGTGAGTTCGAGACCAGCCTGGTCTACAAGAGCTAGTTCCAGGATAGGCTCCAAAACCACAGGGAAACCCTGTCTCGAAAAACCAAAAAAAAAAAAAGAAAGAAAGAAAAAATAAGCAGAGAGAGAGAGAGAGAGAGAGAGAGAGCAATTACAGAGCATATGTGTTAGCAGGGCAGCCAAGAGGAGACTCACACCCTATCTCTGATCTCCTCAGTCAATTTCAAACTTTTCTCTTCCTTGCACGTGGGCACTCTCATTCTCTGTCAAGATTCATCAGTGTTTCATATAGAGCTTTAGGTGACTTGTCCAAAAAGACTGTAGCGATGAGATGAGGGCCACCAGATCTCTGCCAGCCACATGGTCACAGGTATGAGTTTTGTAATAGAGAGTTGCTGAAGAACACGCTTAAAATGTCACTTTTCATAAACTTCTCCCCACATCCAAAGACATAAAACCTTGGCTGGATTTATTTGTAAAACTAAAATTGCACTGAGAGAGCCCTAGCTCACTTCCCCATGACAACCCAAACCAATTGGGAATTTAAGCGATGTGAAACTAGTGAATATATTGTTGGACAATGTCCTGTGCATTCCAGAGGGAACGTTGAGAACCAGGACCGTCTTGGATGCCTCAGTTCTGTCTAAGTAACCTCCAAGTTCAGTTTGGTAGCAAGAGGTCCAGCGTGGGTTCAGTAAAAGTAAGGCTTTAGGTCGAGTCCAGCAATTCTGCTCTTAAACCAAGAAGGAAAAGCTACTGGAAGTTCCGTGGAGGTCATACCTGATCCTCTGCATTCTGAGTTCGCTATCACTGAGGATGCGCAAGTAGACCTTTCCCTCACCCTACTCACCCTCCAATCATCTCATCCTGGTCACATCTCACTTGGAGAAACACCTCCAGGAGGGGATGGGTTCACAGTTACCAATAAAACAAACCTGAAGCCTCTGCAAGACCACGAGGCCCCGGCCCTTTCGTGGGCCTTGCTCATATATCATCAACACAATTAAACCTGTCCCCACTCTTGAAAGCTGCTTGGGTTTCCCCGATAATCTACTCCTGCAGGGTCTGCCTTTAATGTTCTGACTTTTGCTCAAAATGAAAATGACTGGGCGCCCCGCTCTGTATACGCTGAAATTCAAAGGAATCAATTAAACCAGCCGTATTTCCACGTGGGAGGGGCGCTACCGCTGCTCCCCACACAGCTTAAGCTGTCTTCTCGTAGTTTATGATGTCAGCAGGAGCTCCCGATTGAAATATAGCACGAAGGCCAGGCCCACCCCCTTGCTGGCCCGCAGTCTGCAGTATATATTATTCCTGTGCCGTTCCGAGACAGCTGTGTGAATTAATGAACTGGTGTGAGAATCGGAGTTGGCCTGCAGCCCCGTTTAAAAGTCATGTCGATGATTTCAGAAAAAAAAAAAAAGCAGAGAATGCTTAGGAGAATAAATCCATTTCTTAATAACTCAGGATGCCCACATTATTCAGAACCAACATGGAAAATGATTACTGCATAGGAATGAAAGTTCCCATGAAAAAGACATTTAGCCAACCCAGGCAACTATAAACTCTAATTGGTTTTTCACAGTGCGGACCAGTTTGCTCTCTAGGGAGTATAGAATATCAATCTTGCACCTGTACTTTAACTCCAGACTTATAGTATTTCAACCATTAAACATTTTTCATTAAAGCACTTCATATAGAATTAGTCTAATCTGATTTTAACAAAAGTATTCTCTGTTTGCTTTTCCACACTGCATTAGAACAGATGAGGTTAGAAGTAGGAAGGCCGCCCTTTTGTTCCCTGGTAAAAAAACAAAAGGCCGGCTCTGCTCCCCTCACTTCAAAGATGCCCTCAGCAAGCTGCCTGTCCTTTGAAATAAGCACAGCATTTGTAAGTCAACTTCTAGGCTCCAAAGAAGCTAGACACATGATAGAGGCTCTTAGTGGGCTGAGAAAGATGGAGCATTTTTAGAGCAGTCGGGACCTGAGAAAATGTGTGGAGGGTTGTAGCTCATGGCTCGGGTTTTATAGCCCCTGTCCTGCTGGTGATCTTTGGTGAACAGCTGCAGGGTCTTAGGATGCTTTGAGTTTAGCTTCAAGGAAAGACGCTGGGAGGGAGACAGTAGCATAGGGCTGACTCATTGCAAACCTCCATCAGAGATGCAAGTTTCAGACAGAACAGCGGCCTCCAGAGAGTTTCTCCCCAAAGGGTGAAAAGCAGCCTCTTCCAGTGAGCTTCTCCCCAAAGGGCGAAGAGCAGCCTCCTCCAGCGAGCTTCTCCCCAAAGGGCGAAGTTCTGTTCTTTCACGCTCAGGATGTGGATTTCTCAGAACTAAGAACAGCTGGTGCAAAGGAAAGTGGCTTCCCATGAGAACGACAGCAAGTTCCAGTGAGCAACTTCACTTACACTTCCTGACTTGATATGCTTGTGTTTAACAACTGTTTAAGAAATTTCATTGTATTTCTTTGGTTGACACTACAACTGGACAGGAAATCAAGCTCATGGGGGTAGTTGACAGTTCACAGCTTGCTTGCTAAATAGTGCTAGACTTAACTGTAGCAATATAAACCTCAGTTTGTCGATCAATGCTGGCCTATAAAATATGATCTAGAAAGGTTTTCATTATGCCTATTAAAATATTGGACCTTCTAATATATTTGATAAAATTTGCCATTCAGCTTCACACGACACAGCCAACTTCTCCCCACACTGCCCATTCCCTGGCTTTGGTAGTGCACACTGGGTTTAGGAAACTGTAAAGCACACGTAAGTCCTGATATTCGATTTCCTGGCCCACAGACATGGTTCTCAGTGAAGACCTCACACAGTTTTTTTGAAGTCACTGAGAAGGTAAACCAGTGGAGTGAATCATGGCTAGGTAACAGAAGGCCCCAACACCCAGAGATCTATCTGGGTTAATAGATGAGAAGAAGAACCCATCAACATACAAAGCCCCTTGCCCACACCCTAGGGAATCAATCTTAACTTACTGCGAGTAAACATTCTACCATGCTGCCGTTCACAGAATTTCTAGGTGCCATTTGCTAACCAGAGTTCTAACCAGTCTAGAAAACCACCTCTTGTTTGTCCTTCTTTGTCAAGAGGGACATGTAAAGAAAGAATGGTCTCTCTTTATGGTCATGGTGTGGCTGTGAAGGCTCCTATTTTGCCTAAGTAGGACTCACAACATAGAAAGGAGAACTCTGGCTTTGGGTGGGGGATGCTGGTCAAAGCCAGACATTAGTCATCGATCAGATGAACTTCAGCAGCTGAGTGCTGTGCTGGCTAGTTTTATGTTAACTTGACACATGCTAGAGTCATCAGAATAAAGGGAACCTCGACTGAGAAAGTGCCCCTGTAAGATCTGGTTAAAGGACCTTCTTAAATAGTGATTGGCTGGGGAGGGCCCAGCCCATGGTGAGTAGTGCCATCCCTGGGCTGGTGATCCTGGGAACTATAAGAAAGCAGTCTGAGCGAGCCATGAAGAACAAGCCAGTAAGCAGCACCCCTCCATTGCATCTGTATCAGCTCCTGCCTCTAGATTCCTGCCTTGCTTGTGTTCTTGTCCTGACTTCCTCTGATGATGAACAGTGCTGTGGAAGTGTGAGCTGAATAAACCCTTTCCTCCAAGTTGTCTTGGCCATGGTGTTTCATGGCAAAAATAGAAAATCTGACAAGGACAAGTACAGTGAGATTTATATGAAGAGGCAGGTAAACGAACCAGTATAAACATTCAAAGAGCCAAGAGTATAAATGTTAGCCCCAGCTACATATGCGGTTCATATACCCCTTTGTGTGTTGAGGGTCCAGATACCAGCTGGCTCTGAACAGCTTGTGGTTGCTTCCTCAGCGTTGCAGAGAACTAGGCCAAACACCTGGGTCTCAAGAAAAGATGCTCCTAAGAATCCTCTCAGCGTGCGTTGAGACACTCTTACCTGGGTATGAGGTAAGTAGAGCGGTGAGTGGATTTCTTATATCATCTGGGCTGGCTGATGCAGGCAGAAATTGTCTATAAATTACTGATACCCAGAAACCAGAGCACAGCATGTAAGACCACCACACCCTTTCCAGGAGGCTAAAAATCCATCAGCACATCTTCTAAGCTGGATTGTTCTAGAGCTTCATCCTTTGAGGAAACGTCCTCTGAATTGCTGTCCCACATCTGGGGCCATCTTTTTTGTTTGTTTGTTTTGGCCAAACTAGAAACTGAACCCAGGGCTTTTTGCACACCAGCCTGCACCACTGAATTCAGTTTCAGCCCCCTTCCTCGTGTGGGGGAGAGAAAGCCACAGACGAAGGGAAGGAAAGAGGGACACAGAAAGAGAGACGACTGAATGGACACTGGAGCATGGGAAACGAAAGCAAACTGGTGGGTTCTTAAACAATGACCACACTGTCGATACAGTCCTTGTCAACAACTAGCCTCAGTGGGCCACAAATCAGCATGAATAGGCACGAAAGTGAGAGGCGATTTGTAAGGAAGTGTGTCGGGGGTTGATAATAAGAATATAAGAGAGGGTGGGGGTAAGAGGGTCTGTATGCATTATATGCCTGTATAAAATGTCAACAGAATGAATTTAATAAATAAAGAAGAAACTAAAGGGAAAATCTTGGGCACAGCACTTAAACTACGGAGCTGACACACGATCCTAACTACAGATTCCAGTTAGTGTCAGATCTCATTGTCTAAGATGTATGTAGGAGACAATGAAGAGAAAGTCTAGGACCAGGCAGCGTGACGCCTGATTGCACTAAAGACACATCTGCCCCATCCTAGTCCTGTCTTCTGCCCACAGTCACACCAGGACTACATCCTTGACATGTACGGCTCTTTCCGTGCACATCAGAGGATGGCGTGGCTTTCCCTACAGCTCCTGCTATGTAACAACATCTAAAACCGCAGGAGCCAGTGGGAATGTGAGGTAGGCAGAGGTCAGTACACCTTGGCTGGGGTCCTGGGCTCTGCTCCACACATCTTTCATCCTGTCTGTGACCACGAGATGGAAGAAGCATTATGAGTTCCAGCCCAGCTTTTGAAGCATATCACTGTAGAAATACTTTCCTAGGGACATAAACACTATTTTAGCCTAAACTTGATATCATACTAAAAGTACAATTATGAGATTTAAAAAATTCCATGAAAGTACATTGGAAGCATTTTCTATTCTATTAATGTCAGATCATTAATTCATTTTCAGTCTACAATGCGGCCTGGAGATAATGATACATTTATTTACCACTGTTCCTGAGTCATAAAGTGCAGAGAAACCCATGTGAGTAGGATGGACATCAAGGAGAGATGAGAAACCCAGATTTGATTTTAAAACAAAAACAACAATAACAACATACTCACCTGATGCAATTTAAAAATTGACTTCCTCTTCAGAAAAGGCATTCGTCAATCCTTGGCCTTTAGTAAGCAGTATTTTAGATCAGGGAGAAAACGGGAAGTTTGTGTTTTTCCTCAAATTAGCACATAGTGCCAGCAGATATCAACTTAACCATAGTGCTTTGCTTCCACAATATTATTCCTCTAAGCAATAGGAAAATGTTACAGTCGCTAATTTTAATGCCTGGATAATGTTTCAGGTGGTTTTCCAGAGACCATTAGATCAAGGGGAATGCTATTTGAGAAATCGACTTTTTAAATCAAGCATATCCCCAACTCTACTACTCTATTAGGTCTTGGACTGATTAGTAGAGATGGATCTTTTGATATCGAAGTACATCTTAGGAGAGTGTTCAGGTAGTTATTCACAGTTCCTGTGATGGATAGGACATTTCAAACCCTAGCAAATAGAAGGGAAAGGACAGGAATGCATAAAAACAGAAAACCTTGATGTTCTACTGAGAGGAAATGGGAGTGCCACTTGAAATCACTGGCAGGTCACTTCCAGTGACACTTCCGACTGACAATAAGGCTGGAGCCAAGTGAGAGCACCGGGCGCCTCACTCTGCAGGGAGGGCAACTGGAAACTCTTAGATGCAATTACCAAGTACAGTCACTAGGTGGTACAGTTGTGTACAGTAGTGCTTGATCTTCAACCTCTGACCTTTCTCCCTGGCTTCCTGGATATTAGAGATGTATCTCTGCCTCCTTCCTAAGTGTAATTTTTAAATTAACTGTTTTTTCCTTAATTTTTTTCTTGTAATATATCCTGATTAGTGCGTCCTTTCCCTCCTCTCAATTCCTCCCCAGCTCCCATTCAGATCCACCCCATTTCTGTCTCTCACTAGAAAACAAACAAAATTACAATATAATATAATATAACGTGATAAAACAAAAAGATATCATGTCAGAATAGGACAAAACAAACAGAAGGAAAAGAATCTAAGCAAAGACATAAGAAACATAACAGACACAGAATCACTGGTTTGCATATTCAGGGAATGCCATCAGCACTAAACTTGAAGCCATATGCATATATATGCAAGGGATGCATGGGGTTTAAAAAAGAGAGGGGGGATAAATAAGAAAAATTAAAATATAATTAAAAGTAAAAAAGAAAAAGCCCTGAGACAGCATTATGAGACAATGAACCTTCCAAGATGCCATTGGGGTTGGTTTTCGTTCACCATCTACTCCTGGGCAGGTAGCCTGAACTCAAGAATAGTTTGTTTACCTAGTGAGATTCTCCTGGAGGAAAAGAAATTCTCATTTTTAAGTGGCTATCAAGGAGAGCTAGCTTCCGGGTTAGGGACTAAGACATGTGTCCACTCCTCCTCTCAGTTCCAGGATCTCACTTGGTGCAGTCCTGTGCAGGCCCTGTGAATTCGCCTCAGTCTCTGTGAGATCATAGGAGCTTTGATCACGCTGACTCGGCCAACCTTGCTTTCTTGTCCTCCATTCCCTCTGGTTCTTACACTCTTTCTGCCTCCTCTTCTATGGGGTTCCCTGAGCCTTGAGAGGAAGAATTTGACAGAGACATTCCATTTAGGGATGAGGGTTCCACGGTCTCTCACTCTGCATATTTCTGGCTGTGGATTTCTGCATTTTTCCCTCTGCTGCAGGAGGAAGCTTCTCTGGCTGGCCAAGGCACTGATTTATGAGTATAGCAGGATGTCATTAGGTGTCACTTCATTGCTATGTTTTGTTATCATTTAGAACAGCAGTATTTGGTTTTACTCTAGGTCCCTGGGCTATCTCGTTTCAGGTTCTTGGTCCATTAAGCAGCTTTGGATATGGATTCCATGAGTTCCATCTCCTAGAGGGGCCTTAAGTCAAATCAGATAGTAGTTGGTTACTACACTAAGTTTTATGTCACTATCACACTAACATAGCTTGCAGGCAGGACACCACAGTAGATCTAAGGGTTTGCAGCAAAAGGTTTGTAAGAAAGGCTGGTGGTTGCCTTTCTCCTTTGGCAGCATGCAGAGCACCTTCCAGTAGCATGAACATTAGTCCGCAGGGGTGAAAGGCTTTAGGTAGGCATCAGCTCAACTTCTCCATAATCAGTGAATTATGTAGGTGCTGCTGTCTTCAACAAAAGGGCCTTGCCATCCATTTCTATAGAGCAACCCATAGCCTTGGCAACAGCCTGAATCATATGGAGGTCCCTATGGGCCTTCTCTGCTTAAGAGCACAGTTTAGATGTAACCCATTCCTGGTACTAGAAGCTTCATTTAATGACAAGAAGTGTCCAGTTGAGGCTCTATCTCCCTCATTGTTTAGCAATTTCTTATATATGTATATATTTTAGGAAGTGTCTAACTGTATCAGGTCTTAATCCCAGCACTTGAGAGGCAAAGGCAGATCTCTGTGAATTTGAGGCCATCTTGGTCTATAAAACAAATTCCAGGACAGCCAGAGCTATTACACAGAGAACCCCTGTCTCAAAATACACAAAACAACAATAAAAAGAATATGACCAATGAGCTGGGGGCATAGGCCAGTGGCAGGTTATTTGTCTAGCTTCATGAGATGTTAGGCTCAATCTTAAGGAGCTGGAGAGATTACTCAGGGGTTTAAGAACACTTAAGAGAGATGCCTCAGAGGTTAAGAGCACTGACTACTCTTCCTGAGGTCCTGAGTTCAATTCCCAGCAACCACATGGTGGCTCACAGGCATCTATAATGAGATTTGGTGCCCTCTTCTGGCATGCAAGCATACATGGAAGGAATGTTGTATACATAATAAATATATAAATCTTTTTTTTTATAAAAAAAATAGTCTGCTCTTCCAGAGAACCCAAGTTCAATTCCCAGCACCCACAGGGCAGCTAACAACTGTCTGTAACTCCAATATCTGACCCTCTCACACAAACATGCAGGCAAAACACCAATGCAATAAATTTTTAAAAGTCTTCTACGTACATTCAATTTATGACCAGTTGTCTCTAGCATCTCTTTGTTTAGTTTTGTCTAAATGATATGTCTATTGGCAAGACTGGAGCATTGGAGTCTCCTATGACCAGTATGTAGGGTCAACATGTGATTTTAGCTATAGTCAAGTTTCTTTTATGAACCCAGTTGTTCTTTGGGGCATAGATGTTAAGAACTGCAATGTCCTCTTGGTGATTTTTTTTTTTCTTGGCGGCATATGTAGTGTCCTTTCCTATCTCTTCTGATTCGTTTTGGTTTGAAGTCTATTTTATCAGATATTAAAATAGCTACACACACTTTCTTCTTAGCTCCACCCTCTTGTCATATCTTTTTCTATTCTTTTACCCTGAGGTGATGTCTATCCTTGATGTTAAGGTGCTTTTCTTCAATGCAGCAAAGGGATGAATCCTTTTTAATTTTTTTACATCTATTCTATTAGTCCGTATCTTTTTATTGGGAAACTGAAATAATTGATGTTGAGAGTAATCATGAAGTGTTGGTTGATTCCTGTTATTTTGTTGTGGTGGCATTATTGTTCTCTCTCTCTCTCTCTCTCTCTCTCTCTCTCTCTCTCTCTCTCTCTCTCTGTGTGTGTGTGTGTGTGTGTGTGTGTGTGTGTGTGTCTGTGTTTCTCCTCCTCTTTTGGCTTGCTGATCTGTGATTATTCCCTGTATATTCTTGGGTGAGGTTGACCTCTAGTCAACTTCCTTCTAGTACCTTCTGTAGTGCTGGATTTGTAGATAGAAGCTGATTAAATTTGTTTTTGTCATGTAATGACTTATTTTCGCTATCTATACCTGCTCTAAAGTAATATAGCAGGGAAACTTTTAAGAAAAGAATAAGTTTACATTAACTGCTTCTCTGAATCAGAAGATCATTTTCTAAGACTGTGCAACCTCCAAGAAAGCACACCTTAGGAAGAGATGGCCTAAATCATGTACAAAGAGTTTAGTTAGTTCCTTTCTTATAATGGAAACCACAGCTCCAAATTCACAAAGTAACTTTGAATTTCATACTTGATTGCTTTACTCTTCCTCTCTTGCATGCAAGTTCTGGGGTATAATCATTTAGGAAAAGTAGACTAGAGTTGAACATCCCGTACGCTGGTATGTTGTTGCTCTTACAATTTCTATGTTCCCCTTCCTTGTTCAAGAACACCACAAACAGACTTCCAGCACTTTGAGGAAAAGCTTTTGGAAGCCTTAGGTGAACCAATCAGGACAGAAGCCGTTAAGTCTTAGCAGCATCATTGTCCATGCTGTTCCACAGAATCTGCATTTGATCAGTTTTCCTCACTTGGAAACATTTAAACTTCCAGAGAAGACAAGTTGGGACTGTGTTAGGGACAAAATGATACTACAAACATCTTGAAGGTTTTTTGAGTTTCCATCATTTATCTGTTCTGGAAAAAAAAAAAAAAAACCAAATCACAGAACATCCAGAAAGTAAGAACCAACTCGCTGACCACCCTGAAATCTGTGCTGTTATCCTAGATTAAATCTGTGACTCTGTAGTAACTCTCCTGAGTTTATCCTCAAATTGCTAACATTTTCTATGTGATTCCATTTGTAAGTTGCCAGGCCACTTGTTCATTCAAGATGGCTCTTTACTCAGAGACCCCAGAAAAAAAAGAAAACTGTAAAACAGCAACCATAAGCAATGCAGTCACCATTTCTATGCCAGTCAGGCCCAGCACAGGCTGTGGAATGATGGATTTTGAACTGTTGAAAAAGGACTACAAGGAGCAAGTAGCCCTGGCAGGTCATGGGACAGAGAGGGTGGTGAGGTGTGAAAAATACTTGCAGACACTTGGTTACTTTGAATGAAGAATCCAGGCATGTGCAACTAGGGTCTGAGGACCACATGTGTACCAGGATCGTTATAAATGTAGCCCAACACAAAATCATAACTTTTTGAGATTTTTATTTGTTTTGAAACTCTATTGTGCAGTTCTCAAGTGTGAATTTCTGGAGAATGTCTCCTACAATATTGGAAGTTGGGCACACCTGTAAGCCTTTCGTACACACCAGGTTTAACATGCCTCTATCACCAATAAAAATGATAGCAAACACAGCAGCCACTTTTTGTACTCTAGTCAAGAAGGGGAAAATAAGCTTAGGGAACTTACATTCCTGTTTTGTTTTGTTTTATAAGTAGACAACACGCGAACTAGAAAGCCCCTGGCATCATGCTACAGAACAGGAGGGTTTGAGCATCACTTGTGTTTCCTGATTGAAGGGCAGATCCCCAGTGCATCTCTGCATCTCCTCCAGCCTCCCGTCCCACGTGCTTCGGTGAGCAGCTAACACACTGTCAGTTCCCAGACCCATGCTGTCACAGGCCTCTCTGAATGCCTGCAATGTTCATTTTCTCCAGTCCCCCATGCCTATATGAGTTCATTCCCAAAGGCACGTCTCAAATCATGCTTACTCATACAAGGCTCTGACTCCATAGTAGCTGTCACGTGTGCCATCTATAAACTCTATAGCACTGTGTATCTGCGGACATGTTATAATTGCTGTGAGTTATACTGTGCCTTTAATTCTAGTAGTTTGATGTCTTGCCTTTTTTATCTTGACCAGAAGCTCCTGGTTAGGAGAGATGATTCAATAAACACACACCCAGGCCCTGCTGGCTAAGCAGATAGAAATGGGCACTTCTTGTTCTTAGTATGTTCATCCTCGAACCAGAAGTCATATATGGTCATATAGATTAGAGGAATCTGTTGCTGGCTCCTTGTCTCTTCATGGCAGCTCTCATTCTTCCACAGTTTCTTTAAATCTCAGTGCTTTCTCGTGGGCTAAAAGCAGAACTAGATGGAAGCCATTGGTAGCTCTTTTCAATTTGAGAATTCCGCGATTCTGCCAAAGTTGTTACAGTCAGGTCTGACATTGGGCATTCCATTGCTTTTTCTGAATAAATCAGGTTGGGAGCACTTTGCAAACATGTTTGCCTTTTTCTAAGGAAAGTATGGTTAAAACTGCAATTCAGCTGGATAAAATAAAACATAAACTCGGGTTTTTGACCCTACTGCACGAACTGGCTTTGTGGGAGCCTAGGCAGTTTGGATGCTCACCTTACTATACCTGGATGGAGGTGAGTGGTCCTTGGACTTCCCACATGGCAGGGAAACTTCATTGCTCTTTGGGCTAACAAGAGAGGGGGACTTGATTGGGGGAAGGGGAGGAAAATGGGAGGCGGTGGCGGGGAAGAGTCAGAAATCTTTAATAAATAAATAAAAATTAAAAAAAATGAAACAGGAGTGGAGGATCTGCTTGCAGACTTTGCAGCTGTGCAGTTCTATGAAACAGTGCACACAACTAGCACATGATAGAAGATAGGAGTGGTAGGCCATTTAATTTTTAACAATATTCTGATGTAGTGACCCCAACAGTCATGGTCCAAAACCAGGAGCTGCCATTTAGAGTCACAGCCCTACCTACCCCATTTAGTAATCTGCTTTTTCTTCTAATATTTCTTTTCAATGAAATTCTAACTTCATTGCCAGAAAAATGATGGGGTTGTTTTTAATCCTGTAAAATGACAAGAAGATACATAGCTGTGGCAATTTGTATACAGGAATGCACATAGTCTACAGTTCTTCAGCAGTAGAGAAAACGAGAGAGTATTCATATTAAAACATGAAGTAGTCGCCTGTCCTGGTGGTGTGTGCCTGTGATCCCAGTCCTAAGCAAGCTAAGGTGAGTTCTTACTAACCTGAAGTTATTACTTCAGGTACAAAGCCAGCCTGGGCTATGAGACTCTGTCACAAACAAACGACAAGAACCATTCAACCAATCAAAAGCAGGGTGCGTGGGAGCATGAGTGTGTGCATGTGTGTGCGTGTGTGTAACAATTGATCTGAGTTTTTTTCTTCCACAACCCTGAGTATCCCTTTTAGCTCCCGTGGCTGGCTTCTGCCCTCCTGGCCCTGGCCTATCAGTGAGATCTCTTCTCTCAGATGCCCCTTCAAGTTCCTGACTTTGTGGTATATATTTTTTCTATATCATATAAATCACATTAAATTTGCCTTAAAACAAAAGTGACATCATTGAATCTACCCTGTTCCATACTAGTTTATCTCCCCCTTTCTCTTTATGGTCAAATTAGAGTTGTCCCAGGCTGTGGGGAGGCAGTTTTGTGGTAAAATGTTTGACTAGCATGTGTAAAGGCCCAGAATGAGAGAGAGAGGAGGTAAATAGGTAGGTAGGTAGGGAGAGAGAGAGAGAGAGAGAGAGAGAGAGAGAGAGAGAGAGAGAGAAGAGGCTAGAGAGAGGGAGGGAAGGAGGGAGAGGGAGGAAGGAAGAAAGAAAGGGAGGGACAGAGAGAGAGGAGGTGGGGAGGGAGAGAGAGAGACTAAGACACAAAGAGATGGGGGAGAGAGAGGGAAGGAAGGAGGGAGGGAGAAAAAAAGGAGGGACAGAGCAAGTTTATTTAAAGAGAACAGTTTCACTTCTTATTTTCTTTAGGAGACTTCTCTCTATATTACCTTTTCTTTCCATTTTCTAAAAAAATGACTTTCAGAAACACAACTTGAAATTCTCTATCCTCCTTATGCAAAGTGACTCCTTTCCTCTTCCAGTCCGGACACTTCTCTCTGTCATCTGCTCTACATGCACTGTCCTGACTTTCTGGGTCCCACTTCATGCTGAAAGTGCCTCGCCCACCACAAGCCCCATATTCCTCTATTCTTTTTCTGGTTCAAGGGTGAACTTCTATGTGATCTCAAGGGTTTGTCAAACCCTAAAGCTTTTGTCCCTCCCTAAGCACCTCTCAACTGCACCTATTTCTGTTATCCCTGCTGCGGTATTAGTCTCTTTCTCCTGCTGCTGCCTCTGTTTGTTTTCATACACTCCTCCAGTCTGTCTTCCTCCTACCTTTGGGGAGGCACTGCAGGAAAATGAAACGTGCAGTCTGTCCTGACTGCCTTGGTTCGTAGCTCAGCTGTGTGTGATTTAGGAAAGAAGCAATGCAGCACTCACCCCTTGGGTAATGGTGGGAATGAAATACATGCATGAATGCAAATGACCTAGAAAGCACTTTTGTGGGATAAGTACTCGTTATCAGCAGTTACTATTCTTGCAGCATCTTATCACCTATAGAATTATTTTCAAGGCAATATTTTTATGCAAATCTAATAACATCCTCCCCTGGAGAAATGCTCTACATTCTTTGAACGTCAGGAAAGTCTCTCTGCCCTTCCCCATATGCCCCAATTCTCCCTCCTGCCTTCCGGACTTCAGATGAAGGGTGCTCCCAGCCTTCCCCCAGACCCAAGCCCTTTCTTTAACCTCCTTTCCTGGTGACTTATTCTCCTGAAGCAGTTTTCCTCCCTATGTGCTGGATGGATTTCAAGTCTTCCTTCAAAATCATTCCAAAAATCAAGTTTAGTATGTAAGGAAATTGGGGAAAACAAAAAGAACAGGTAAACTATCAAGAGGATTTCAAATGCAATAACATATAGTTTATGTTCCTCCTTGCAAATGCATGTCCTAGTTAAGAGGTCTTAGCGTAAGATGGTTATTGAAGATTTATTTTTCCTCCTGAGACCAATACCCTGCCAAAGTTCATCTGAATTGACAGCCAGTTAGCTCTATGAGCTAATTTCTTGTTTTCTACAAACTAAAGACCCTGTGACTTTGAGCATTTAGGATAATAACCTTCAAGAATGGCATATATCTAGTTATAGTCTTCCATATTTTTTCTTCCATATTTTATAAGTATTTTATATTTCACAGACTTGGCTAAAGAATGAAACAGAGAAACTTGGAGTTAAGGCTTCCAGTGAGGAGAGTTAATCTGGCCTATGTTTATCCTGTCTCTGGAGTGTGTGCGAGAGACTCCCGGGGAGATGGAATACTGCTGGTATAAAAGAGCCTAGTCAAATTCCCAGGATTCCCATTAGGTCTTCACAATCGCCTGTTACCTAGTTCCAGGGCTCTGAGTCCCTTCGGCCTCTATCTGTATGTGCACACAAATGCTGTCTGCAAACTCATACAGGCACACACACACACAGAGATGTGAAAAAACAAGCTCTTTAGTAAGAATGGAAAGCCAAAGAAGCTGGGTTTCTAATATTAGGAAGGATGAAAGCAGTGGCAGCAGCAATGAAGACAGACACACCCACCAGCAAAGACTGAAAGCCAACAAGTAAGCAATGCTGCTCACTAGATAGTCCTGCCCTCTCTGTGGCAGGGTCTCCTCTCCTCACTTAATCCTTCCTGGAAGTGTCCACACAGATGCTTTCAGTTGGTTCCTGATCCAGTCACAGTAACAATCAAGAAAGGAAATCACCTCAGACTCACTTAAGACAGTCTGGCTGCTGCAAGCAAACTCTTTACATACCCCTGAAGTATTTAAACAATGTCTCAAATTCACCAAAAAAAAAAAAAAAAAAAAAAAAAAAAAAAAAAAAAAAAAAAAAAAAAAAAAGAAAGAAAAGAAAAGAAAAAGAAAAAAAAAAACAGCTGAAAAACAAAACACAAGTCTCCAGACTCATTGGTTAAATAACTAATCCATTCCCCTCCCTTATCTAACACCAGAACACCAGTTCTTTCTTTTCTATTTCCTTACTTAATAATTTGGGGAAATAATATTTACAAGAGAATTCCCTCCCATGTTTGACTCTTTTATGTTCTCAGATTATCAGTCCTTTAAATTTTTGTTTTAATTTGCTCAGTTTGGGCTTAAGCAATACAATAGCTTAAATGCCATTTTACTCTCTGTACAGTTTGTTTCCCTGCTGATGGGTTACTGTCTTCACAGGTGAAATACATATCATGTTGTACAATACACATATATAATATATATACATAAAATACATATCACATAATTGATATATGTAATTTTTATAAAATTCAAAGTATTTATATGTAAAAATGAAAAACAAATCTATATCCCAAACTACAATTAATTTAGCAAATATAGCTATCAAACCATTATAGTAAATCTACTGTAGTTATGAATAACTGGGACATTATATGTGAGTATAAATTTTAAATACTTAGGATAAAGTGCTAGGACATGGACTGTAGTCTATGTGCAAGGAACATGGCTTAGAGAAAAAAAATGTTTTTATTTAAATCCATGGAACAAACTAGTTAGGAGTGACATTTTTAGTTGGCAGGAAAAAAATGATAAGCCTGTGCTGAGGAGATGCTTCAGTTGGTAAAGTGTTTGCCTTGCAATCTCAAGAACGTGAGCCCCAATCCCAGAACGTATATAAAAGAAGCCAGGGATTTTAATCTTAGCATTGGGATATGGACACAGGAAGATACCTGGGGCTGCTGGTTAGCAAGCCTAGCTGGCTTCATGAGGACCTGGCCAGTGAGAGATCCTGCCTGAGAACAGAACCTGAGGAACAATACTGAAGGTTTTTCTCTGACCTTCATGGTCACCCATACATACGTGCACACACACACACATGCACATGCACAAGCACACACACACGCACATGCACACGCACACATACTTACACACCTCTTACCTTTGAGCTTTATGACCTCAAAATCTACAGTAAAAGTATGCATCTGTGGAGGCTGCCCTGTGCAGTAGGATCCACTATGTATAGAGAATTTGCACCCAATCCATAATCATGTGTGAAACTGGAAATTCTAGAGCCTAGTGAACAAGGAACAAGGTGTGTGGAAAGAAGAAGGCAGCATAAAAGTCATGAGAAGTTGGTGGACACCCTCATTAAACATCTTGTTCAGTATCATTTGAGAGAGGGGAAGTCTTTCTGCAGGGTTTTCTCTCACATTCCAAAGACAAACTAGCACCGTTCTCTTAGTCAAATATTTACCTGACAGGGTCTGAGTCATCCCAGGGAAACTATACAGTCACTGAGAGCGAGCTTGGACTTTAGTTATAGGTCCCTGGCCACCCCCACAGTCCAGCAGGTGGGGCCCACAGAAAGGAGGTCAGCTGAGAAAGTCATGCAGCATTCTGTTGCACAGCTGAGCATTGGGTGATTAGTGCTTCAATCCCGTGTATCTATAAACAGAGCAAGAATCCAAACCTGGAAGCACCCATAGCCCTGCTTCTTATCCCAGGGATTTATTTGCTAACATAAGCTTGGAGCCCTGGGTAAACTCCCAAGCATCTCCCTGTACAGTCTTCCAGTTTCTGTGTTAGTCCTACTTCCCTTTTCTGCTTTCTTCTCTCCATCACTGAATATCGACCCCTTGCCTATGTTCTAAGGATGCCTCTTCCCTCAGGACTGACATCCTGGTTTCACCAAGCAACAGTGAGGCTGCCTCTGACCTATAAAATACCCCTGCTTCCAGGAAAATCTCCATCCCTATTGCATCCCAGATGGGACAAACATTGCCTCTTGGATGCTGTAATTGCCCAGGGCTCAAGCAAACATCACATTAGTTCAAGTTAGTAACAGATCATCTCACTCAGTTTACTCTAGTGAAGGCCTCCCCGGCCCCACCATGGAGAGTTATGACCTCTGTGCTGGTAGATTGTGTATGGAAACATGACTAGGAGAAGGGATACTCAGATAGCTGTTAGAATGTTTAGGGCTGTGTCCACAGGATGTATCTGTAAAGGACTAGAATTAAATCAGTAGAATGAGTGTCCCACCAAAGTGGTAGCATCATCCAATCTGTCCATTGAGATGACTCCAAGAGAACAAAATAATGAGAGAGAGCTTTCTCTCTGCTGGATGGAGCTGGGATACTTAACTCCCCCTGGCTTCTAACACTGACATTTTTGTTCCTCAGGCCTTCAGATTCTGGTCCTTACACCAGTATTCCACCGTAATCCTTACCGTTACTAGCATTTGATTTCACAATTCCTGCAATAAACTCTATCATCTATCTATCTATCATCTATCTATCTATCTATCTATCTATCTATCTATCTCTCTCTCTCTCTCTCTCTATCTATCACCTATTATCATCAGCCTACCCATCCATTCATCTGTCCTTCCATCCATCCATTTACCTATCCACCCATCCCTCCATCCATCCATTCATCCATCTATCTAGTCTACTGATTCTTATTCTTTGAGAAATTCTGAATCATTAAAATTGAAAGACAAAGACTAATCAAACACCCTAGATTCAATTAAGATTATGTCAATGAATGTTGATCAAGAAAGTACTGTTTATTTATTTCTTTAAAAAGCCTTAAAAATCCTAAGTTGTCTTTTTATTCAATAAATGATCTGCCTTATATAAATCTGATTCCAGTTAAGTTGGTTAGACTTGCAGAGTACAACCACAAATAAGTACTAATCATGAAAGAATTGTGTTAATGGGATTTAGTGGACATAATACAGATGGATCTAGGGATGGGGAGATAGCTCACTTGGAAAAGTGCTTGTCTTGCAACTATGAGGACCTAAATTCAATCCCCAGAATGCATGTAAAAGAGCTAGTAATGGTTGTGCACTTGTAATCCCAGACCCAAAGAGGTGAAGTCAAGTGGATTTCTGGGACTCATTGGCAACTACCCTAGCTTATCTGATGAGTTCCAAGCTAGTGAGAGACCCTATCTCAAAACGCAAGTTATATGACACCTGAGGAATAACACCCAAAGTTTACCTGGAATCTCCACTTCCATATGAACATATCCACATACAAATAATGATAATCATACTAATAAATGATTAAATAAATGAATAAATACAGGTTTGGAATTTAGAAATTGCTTTTTGTACTAAGGAGCTTCAAATTTATTCTTCGAGATGATACCATTTGTACTAGAAGTTTGCATTTGTAGAATATAAACAAGGGGGCTCTAAGTACTGCTTAAACTTTGAGCTTGGGCACAGGCTAAACAACAAAGTTGGTAGTCACATGAAATAGATACAAGGGGAATGCAGAAGGTCTGACATTGTAACCATCCAGTAAAAGACCTCTAGTGTGAACTGGCTTTCTGTAGAGAAAATGCTTCTACAAGTTTATTATGATTTAGCACAGATACCACTTATCAATACTAGAAGAAATGATTATTTGAAAATTCTGCCACTACATAAAAGTGGATCCATAGGCTTGTCACTTTTATATACCTTGCTACACAGGAACTATTTATTAAATGTTATTCCCTTTACATCGAACCCCCATTTGAGACCTCTGGAAGTATCTTCACAAACTCAGCACAGAATAGATCTTTCCAAGTTATTGAATATCTGACTTTAAGCATTAGCTATATTTTATTTTGTACTGTGTCTAATCTTGTATACATAATTTAATTTCAGCTTTACCACTGTATGGACTAAATACTTGCAGTTTGCCTATTACCATAAAAGAACAATGTAGATTATATTTTTGTCTTCTCTCTCTTTCAGTTTACTAGTGGAAATCTTAACCCTTCAGGTGATGATATTTGGGGAATATCATGGGATGAGTTTATAGCCACCCTGATGGAATTAGTGTTCTTACAAGGAGGAAAGAGATTCAATGCATTAACAGACAGACACATCAAGGGCCAATCATGTAGAGGCCCTGACTTTACCCTGCCCTTTTGCTTCTGCTTCTCAGAGTTCAGAATTTAGGGAAAAAAGTTTAGTCCACTCTGTGTGAGGTATCTTGTTCCAGTGACCCTAGAAAACTGATACAGTTTAAATAACTTAGCCATTCTTGTTCAACTGGTAGGTGATGGAGAACTACTTCAACTGTGTAACTTCAAGCCAGAGCCCGCCTTTCCTATAGCTTAGAAATTTCCAGCACATTCTCTCAGCCTGAGAAGCAGCTCCAATTCTGGGCTTAAGGCACCAGACTCTGTAAGCCCCAACTTGCCTTTGTCACTCAGCAAACATTTCCCTGGAAAGACAACCATAAAACACTGTGCTGGTTCTTGCCTGCTTCAAGATTTCTGAGGTAGCTGTGGCTGTCCTGGACTTAACTCATACAGGAGACTCTGTCTACCTTTTGTAAGTAGAAACAGAGGACACTGGATATGTTCTCTCTAGAGAACTTGGTGATTTGAATATGGAATGTCTGCCTAGACTCATGTGTTAATGTATATTCTCAGATGGTAATGATACTTTGGAAGGTTCTGGAAGCACTAGCAAGTGGGTCCAGTTGGAGAAAGTAGGTTATCATGGGTCCTTGAGAATATCTTCTTCTTAAGCTTCTCCTATCTTTCTCTACTTGGTGTACACCAAGGGATGAAGACATTCCTTTGGGCCAAAAGTTTCTGCCACCGCAGTCTTCTGCATGATTTATAAGACAATGCAGCTACAGAGTAAACCCTCTAAATCTGTGAGCCAGGGGATATCTCCCTTTGTTTAGTTTTTTGTGATAGACTGTTTGTCCATGGCAGGAGAGCTAACCAATATGTAGTACTAAACATTCTTTAGGTGTGAATAAATTATGAGAGCAACATTTCAACCCTTTAGAAAATCTGGGGCACCAGAAGCCTGAGAGCCAATTAAATAGATAATTGCTCATTACTTTTCTTCCTTATTAGGGTATAAAAACCATGACTGTAATTTGTTTTGTTGGTTTTACAGGTACTGAAAGCGTGGTTTTTATAGAATAGGAATGTGGTTTTCTTGATGAAGGAATACCTGACTTCCTCGGAGTAAGGGACAATTGACTCAAGCTCTTTACGTCAAACCTAGAAAAGGCTTTCATTCACTTACATCGTGAATTACTTGAGCCATGGATTTCAGGATAGTGTCTGGTATCCAGACTGACGACCAGCACAGGTGTCAGGACACGACAGCAGCAGTACAAAGTGAAGCTGAGATGGAAAATCCAGGCCAGGCTTCTGCACAAAGCACCAGAGAGGAAATATGACATATAAGGAAGTCCCAATACCCCAGTACCCCAGTGCCCCAGTGCCCCAGTGCCTTAGTACATAAGTGCCCCTGTAACCCAGTACACCAGTACCCCAGCATACCAGCACTCCAGCGCCCCAGCTCCCTAGTATCCCAGCACCCCAGTGCTTCAGTGCCCCAGTGCCCCAGCACCCTAGTACCTCAGTACCCCAGTATTCCAGTGCCCAGTACCCCAGCACCCCAGTGCCCCAGCTCCTTAGTACCCCAATGCCCCAGTGCCCAGCACCCTAGTGCCCAGTGCCCCAGTACCCCAGTTCCCAGTGTCCTAGTGTCCCAGTGCCCCGGTACCCCAGTGCCCAGAGTCCCAGTGCCCCAGTGACATGCCACTGGAAAGAAGAGAATGCTCAAGGATGGCATCTGGATTTTCCTTCAATTTGGATACAGACGGAAGGAAAAGAAGCCACCAAGAAACTAAGTAGTAAAATCTGACACTATGTATAGTTAGGTAGTATGTGCCATGTTCTGACATGGACTGGCTCAATTGTCCCAACAGCAGCTGACTTAGCTTTCAAGGTTCCCCCTAAGACTGTCAGAGCCTGACTTTGGGTCCCTGCAGCCTCCTAGTCTAGGGGGGATGCAGCTCTTCATTACAGAGGCTTCAAGAAAGGAAGGCCAAGTCCCAACAGAGTCCTAGCACTTGTGCCTTAAATAAATTGTTGCTAGCAACTGAGGCTGATAATATCTTAATATTGCGTGCTGGACATGAAGACAAGATTTCTATACACACACCATGAAAACAAAATACGTCTGACCTCAACACTTGAAAGCCATGACTGCCCTTGAAGGATTTCTTCCCTTCAGGGACTAAGATTCTACTTTATTGAACTTGTCACACAGACTAGACTAGGAGCAAACCCTCGGTGCACACAGGAACACCACCATGAAGACACAGGGTACACCCACTATGGAAACCAAGTCCCATCTCTTGTTACTCTCGGGGTACGATCAGGCAGTTTCTCCTCTGCCTACCAACACATGCAACTGAGGCCGCAGGGGAAAAAAAGAGGTTCCTATAACACCCCAGATTTCTGTTCTCAAATGTTAAATTGAATAGAGGGGTCCCTACCGACATCATCTTGATGAACTTTCTTCTACTTAAGAATGCATGAGGTTAAACAATATCCCTCGATACACACACATTCTAACTACACAGAAAAGAGCTAGTGCACCCAGTATGCTTTTTGCCTGGGAAAAGGACCTCATCTTGGTAGATTTAAAAAGACGATTATCTAGAGATGGGAAGACAGATCAGAGTTGGTGGAGTGTTTACCCAGAGTGTGTGAAGCCCTGGATGATATTCTTCTGCACTGCATAAAGTTGCCACTTTGGCCCATGCTTGCAATCCCAGCACTCAGGAAATGGAGGCCAGAGGATCAGAAGTTCAAGCTCATACTTGGTTATACAGCAAGTTGGAGGCCAGCCAAGGATGTGTGAACCTTGTCTCAAAAACAAAACAAAACAAAACAAACAAACAGAAATGAAGCCAAAGAAACCATATTATATAGTAACTAATATAAATGCTTAAAAGATAACCCAAAGTAAAATTTATGAGCCCAGTAATATAGTTGAGATAAAAATCTCTTCAACTGGCTAATTTTCTCAGGAAGGCACTGCTCTGCGTGTGATGCCAGCTGGCTGTGTGTGGATGTGAGAAAACAGCCTTGTGGGGCATTGTTCCTGCCACAGACATTTTTCTCAGCCTTTTTCTTCGCTCATGGCCCTGTTGTCCGGGCACCTGCAGCCGGATCAGCCAGCTTGCACAAACAGCTTCCCAAGTGAATGACGTATCTCCCCTCTCTGCTGTTCCCAAAGACCAACATCTGTCAGAGATCAGCGTGAGCATCCGAGTATTAAAGTGCTCACTGTTCTAAAGCCTTGCAGCTAATTTTCCCTTGGGTAAACAGAGCCAATAATGTGTAAATACGGGAAGATCAAATATCCTCCGCTATCACAGGGAACTGTGAGTGCAGACTCGAATGCATATCAGAGATGAACACTAAAACAAAACAGAGACCTAAGAAACGGGACAGAGGCTCTGCACATCATGACAGTGGACCCTGATACCCTTAGTGCCTCCTGGTTTTGCCAGCGCCAAGGAAGCATCTTGGTGAAAGGCGGCAGGAGAGGGAGCGGGATATGTATGGGATTAAGGGTCCACAAAGTCTAAGTGGAAACAATAGTATAGGAACTTTGCACAGGCACCCCACACCAATGCAACCGCACACTCTGTAATTATACATGGAAAGGATTTCTACAAGCAACCCACTAATTGCATCTTGAGGCAAGTCCCTCCAGGAAGATGAGCCCCAGTTAGGCTTGGATTCTTGGCCTTTAAGTCCATGTTTTTGCCCTTCTAATGGCCGGGCCAGCCCCCGGGGAACACACAGCCTGAGCTTATCTTTCAGCATAACAGCCTTTTAGGAATTCTAGTCTGCTGTGGGACATGCTCAAAACATCTATACAGCTCTTTGAAGGGGGTCCCTGTTTTTTTTGTTTTGTTTTTAGTTACCCCCCATTGTCCAATATGCAATCATACAATCATTTTCTAATTTGTTTAAAAGTAACAACTACAATAAAATGTATCTATGAGAAATTTACTTTCAACCACTTAAAAAAAAATACCAGTTTGCTTGTTACTTTAAAAGAAGATGTGACATTTTTGCCACAGACGAACTTCCTGTTCTTGTCCTATGGCTCTTCTAGATATAGGTTTGAATTTTCTAATATTAAGAAACTTAGAAGAAGAAGAAGAAGAAGAAGAAGAAGAAGAAGAAGAAGAAGAAGAAGAAGAAGAAGAAGAAGAAGAAGAAGAAGAAGAAGAAGAAACTTCAAATGCGGGGAGCAAATAAAGAGCTGATGACATTTTTGGTAAATTAGCTGTACATGAGCAGAAAGTGAGAAGCCGTGGGAATCCCGACAGTCACTGTGTACCGAAAGGTCACACAGTTGTCTGCACTGCCTTGTTCCTGGTCCCCATAATGCTGCTGTTTATGGGCAGCTCTCATGAGTCTTCTCCAGTTCGAGCTGGAGCCCCTAAGAAACCGCCATAACTTTCGGAGAAGAAGGTAAAGGTGGCCTGTGTGGGAAGCTGAGCATCGACTCTAAACTGAGGGCAGATGAAGGGTTTCTCTAACGCTGACCTGTGTTCCCCGCTGTCTACTTCATAACTGTGAACCGAGGGTAATGGACTGAGGCAAAGGAAATGTGGAAAGTTCATTTCCAATGGGGTAATGAACGTTTATTCCCTGCGATAACAGAGTCAATAACAACATATGGCTGTTGCAAACTATAAACTACCTATAAATACATATTATTAACTGAGTTGATTGCTTTAAGGAAGTGAATGGCAAAAAATATAAAAATCACTGTCCTACTAAAACCTCCTCATTCTTTTAAAGATTTCTTTTTATTATTATCATATGTATGTGTATGAATGTATAGGCATAGGTATGTGCATATGAGTACAGGTACCCATACAGGTCAGGTGTGTGGGGTCCCTGTGTCTAGAGTTACAGGTGATCATGAACCACATCATGGAGTGCTAGCAACTGAACTCAAGTATTGTGGAAGAGCAGTTTGTGCTCTCAACTGCCGAGCCATCTCTCCAGTCCCTACATTCTTTCTTGCGCTTTAATGTATTTAATTATAAATGCATTTTATCAGTTCTTTAATTTCTGAGAGCAAATCCTTTCCCTCTTCCCTTTCCACCCTTCACACCCTCACATGCCCCTCCAAGTTCTCTTTCACACTTTTGCCTGTTCCTTCATTCTAATGGTTACATTTTTGCGAATGAGTCCTGTTCACCTTTGTGGACAGGGAAACAGACAATGTGTGTCAAGAGACGAGGAATGGTGGCAAGTTCAGAGCTCATGAGAAAGAAAGTCTCTAATATTTTTGTGATTTCATATACTTTATTTCTATCCCACAAAATGTATTCCTGTGTTTCTGTCTTCAGAACTAAAGGACATATAATCTTGCTTTTATGCATTTTCTCTTGTAAAACATATTTTCTCATGTAAACTGTTACCGAGGTGACTATTCTCCTCGTTTCTAAATGACCCAAGTAAAGCACCTAGCTGGAAGTGCTCAAGCCAGCAGTGGAGTTCAGACTTCTAAGCTGCCAGAAGCAACGCTAGTCTAACACATCCTGTTTCCTCCTCACGAAGAAGCGGCCTTTCTGTCTTCTCAGGACCATAGGTTCTTTCCTATTTTTATTTTTCCCACTGGAACCAATTTTTTAAATTTTTGAATCAAAACGACTAATGAAAGGTAAGTCACAGCTAAATCCCCCACTTTAATTTACACAGATTGTTTCAAAATAGTGCAGCTAGCAATTGAGATAACATTGAAGCTGATACATCCCATGCACAGTGCTTTCCTTTTGTTTTTAAATGATGGCCATCTTCTTCTTCTTCTTTTTAATCAAAGAGAATAGTGGTGTTTAAGTGAGCCATTCTCTGGGCCTCTGGGGAATCGCTGGCTTCTAACTAGCCCTGGGAAGACACTAGATTCCATCTGAGAAAGCATTACCTTGAGGCAAAAACCCTTTCCGAGATCAGTCTAAATCCCTCTGCTGGGGTGTAAACCCATTTCCTTTGCATCCTCAGGAGAAAGGGGGACAGCCTTGTGTTATCTTTTACCTTGTCCTCTGTGACCCTGAGGGCTGGGCTGGCTCTGGTGTCAATACCCCACACCAAGAGCCAGGTCTGACACTTTTCTAAGAAAACTCAGGTTGTTTGTTTTTTCCTTCAATCCTGACTCTGATTCCCCAACACACTTTCCAGGTTCTCTTTTTTATGATGCGAGCAGGGATTTGGATGCGGGCAACCAGACCATTAACAGCTTCAGGCCTGGGAAGTCTCTCACAGGACTGCTTGGATTCTTCAGGCTGCCCCAGGCTGGCAGAGATGAAAATCTGATACCATGATAGCTGAGACTAATATCTGTTGCTGCTTTCCCAGTTGCATTTAGTACTTCTGGAAATTCTTGCTCGGGTCACAGTCATATTCCCAGCTGGGATCGAAATACACCATACGAAGGATTCATATTTCTATCTAATTCATTATACTGAAGGCTTTATGAAGCCTCTGGGCTCTGGATTAATGGATTCATAGGGAATCCATTTGGAACCATGAAAAGAATATTTTCTGTTGATCAATCAAATCTTGTCCTAGTCTGAAGAGACATTTCAGGTCTCATCAACTCTGCTTTTAATGTCTTATTAACAAATAGCAAATATATAATACCAAACTGGTTGCCACACTAAAGGAATTCAGATGGAAAACTGCAGAAAAAAATTAGACTCATTTTCTATACTACAAGCAAACCCAAATCTATGTTTTTAAGAAAAAAATAACCCTGTCCTTCTATTGTGCTGTTTGAATCTCCAACTTTAAAACATCAAGTGACAGTTATGGAGCAGAAGCTGGGCTCTGGGCCCAGTGTTCTGAGGTCTTTGGCTTTTTATTCAAAAATAAAGTAAAAGCCCACACAGATCAGGGCAGAGCACACTGCTGAGGAGCAATGGTCTATCTGAGTGCAGACAAGGGCCCTGCTTATTGCTTGGACTTCTTTTACAGAGCTCAAGAGATGGGGGAGTTGGATTACTGGGCCATAATTTGGGTGAGTTCCAGGGAGCAGACTTGGAGAATTCACCTCAAGCAGGTCGGATGCACCCATCCCTCAATTACCAGACCCTAAGAGCCTGAGCCTCCTCACCTTCTCCTGATCCTGATACCTTCCCCCTCCATCACTAGGACCTAAAGAAATTTTTTTCCCTACACTTAACCTTGTCCTCTGCTCTGCCAGCACTTGCCAGGTCCAAGAGACACTGGACAGTTTCACAGAGCCTGCACGGCAGGGAAACAACCAGCCACACCCCAGGACATGGCCAGCATTCCAACTTTCTCAAGTCCCCCAATATTTCAGTGCCCACAAATCAGCAGGAAGCAGTCTTGAGAACTCAACTCCCTCATCTCCTCAACCTGCCATGCCTAACTCATCACATTTTTAATAAAAAAAAAAGAAGGGAGAAATGTTAGTATCCAGGCACAACTTCACCCAATCTCTGGGGGACCTGGCACAGTGCAGTAACCCCCCTCTGTGTATGACAAACAGTTCCCTGACTGTATGCAGTGCAAAGGTCCCTTTAAGAGACAAGATGTGCCTGCTCCTGATCTCTCTCTCTCTGTCTCTCTCTCTCTGTTTCTCTCTCTCTGTCTCTCTCTCTCTTTCTCCCCATCCCCTCTGTCTCTGTGTCTCTCCCTCCCTTTTCTTCCCCCTAGCTTCCCCTCCTCTCAATAAATTCCACACCCAAACTATGTCTGCATAGCATACTGTCACCTGCCATGGTCACCACCCACAGTGGGACTCTGACCTGCCAGAGTCCCACTCACCTTGTATCATAACACTAAGTAGCAAGCAGGTTGCTAGGTGCATTATTTAGAGAGGTGTGTGGTCATAACCCAAGGCAAGGGGAGTCTCTTGCTGCTAAACTATTCCCTATGCTTGCTAGCCTCAGCTGCAACAATATTTTAGATAAGTATCTATAAATCTATTATGTAGTTTCATAATGAAACTAAGTTCTTGACTATTAGTTCATTTGGAAAATCAAAAACATTTCTAAAATATTCTAACTTACAGGAAATAACATCAAGATGATATCAGTGACATGGTCTTCATCAGGGGGTTATTTTAATTGTTTTATTTGTTGAGATTTGCTTTGTAGCCATATTGTTAATTTTGGATAATGTTCCATGAGGTGCCAAGAAGAAGGTGTTTTGTGTTTGGGTAAAATATTCTGTAGATATCTATTTCAGTCCTAACATTTGTTAGTAATTTGCCTTTTAATTTCTGTCAGGATGACCTGTCCATTGGTGAGGGTGTGGTGTTGAAGTTTCCCAATCTTATTGTATAAGGACTCATGTGTGATCTAAGCTTTAGTAATGTTTCTTTTACCAATGTGGGTGCCCTTATATTTGAGGCATAGATGTTCAGAACTTGGTGGATTTTTCCTTTGATGGGTATGAAATGCACTTCTCCATCTTTTTTGATTCATTTTGATTGGAAGTCTAATTTGTTAGATATGAAGATAGCTATGCCAGCTTGTTCCTTAGGTCCATTTGTTTGGAAAATCTTTTTTCAACCCTTTACTCTGAGGTAAAGTGCGGTGGAATAATTTTTTGAACATTATGAAGATGTTTTGCTCTCACTGGTTTAATTGTCACCTGGTCAATAACTAGGCAGAGAGAAATCAGGTAGGAGATCCTGACTGAGAGAAAGCTGAGAGGAAGAAGGATAACATCATCAGCCAGACACAGAGGAAGCAGGAGATGGAAGTTCTGTGCTGAAAAAAGATACTGCCACGTGGTAGAGCATAGATAGGAAATATGGATTAATTTAAATTATAGGAGCTAGTTAGTAACAAGTCTAAGCTATCTGCCAAGCATTTATAATTAATAATAAATCTCTGTGTGGTTATTTTGGAGACAGCAGTCATGACAAAAAAAAAAAAAAACTCCATGTACAAATGTGCCCCACACTGGACACCAGCTGTTATGATTTCTTTTACCATTTATTATAAAATAAAACTCAGGAATAAATATTAACAATAAAATCCTGAGATAAATGCAAATAACCATAACATACATCTCCACTGTCCACTGACAAGCTAGAAAGGGTCCTTAGTCCCATCTCATTCTATTCTAAAGGCATTTCCTTCTGTTATCCAGAATCCACAAGGGAACTCCATGAACCATTCTGGTGAGTAGAGTGTGAACCCTGCCTCTCAAACCAAATGTTCTATTCCATTTGACAACAGACCACAACATAGACAAAATTCCTGTAATACTCTATAGTGTCTTAAACGCTTGAGAGTCTCTCTTCCATCTCTTATATTCTGCTGGTGATACTTGCATCTGTAATTCCTATTCACATACTCAGATTTTTCAGTTCCAGAATTCCTTCCATTTGTCTTTGTGTTTTCTTTATTGCTTATATTTTTCATTTTCGGGTCTTGAACTGTTTCCTTCATATTTTTTCTTCTTATCTTTTAAAAACAAACTTTTTGACTTCTCCCAATTTTTGTTTGTCTTCCCCTACATTTCTTTAAGGGCATTTTTTTCATATCTTTTTTAAGGACCTCTATCATTTTCATAAAACTATTTTAAGTTTTAAGCACTTTCTTGTGCTTCAGCTGTGTTGGATTGTTCAGGTCTTGCTGTTATAGGATAGCAGGGTTCTGGTGATGCCCTGTTACCCTTTCTGTTATTGACTGTGTTCCTGCACTGGTGGTTAGACATCTGGATTTGGGATGCTTACAGGTCTAGGTACTGATTCCTGCAGTTGAATATTTGTTTGTTTCTTTGGTTTCTCTTTTCCCTCTGGTCTTCTGGCCTAAATGGCCAAGAGTTCTGATGACTAGTACTCTTCAGATCCAGTAGGAAGTCACCTATGGAGTTTTGGGGAACTGGTCTTCCTAGATCTGGCCTGACCTCTGGTAAAACAGAGGTGTGGGGTCCCTAGATCTAGCTTTGCCTCTGATAATGTGTAAGTCTTCTTCCAAAGTTATAGGTCAGGATATGGAGGCTTCCCTGCCCTCCAGAGGGTGTAGTCTTTGGTTGTTGGGCAGGCTTAAAGGAGTTTAGTGTGTGGTGGGCAGTGTTTTGCCTGGAGTCCCCATATTCGGTCTTCCTCCCATAAGGCTGCTGGGGCTGTGGGACCTAGTGTGGAGCTGGCATGGGGGGAGTTCAGTCTGGTGTTTTGGGGCAGGCTGTAAAGAGTTTTAATAGGCAATGGTGGTGTCTTACCTGGGATCCCTAGATCCTTACTGACCTCTGGTAAAGTGGACGTGTTCTTCCAAAGTTGTAGACCAGGATATGGAGCCAGTGTGTGTGTGTATGTGTGTATGCAGTCTGGGGTTGTTGCGTGTCCCCTCTCCTCAGACTCACCATAATAGCTCAGTTTAAGGGTGTGGACTTCAGAACTAACCTCACATATTTTGTGACTGAGCAGCTGGTACTTCTGCAAACCATAAGATGGTGAAGTAGAATTGCTTAGTTCAGGAATATAAAATATCATGGAAGGTGAATTAAGATGGAGACAGTGGAAATACAGGTAATATGAATTATGAATAAGAAGTAATAAAAAGTAGAAGGAAGAGAAAGAGGTGGCGGGAAAGAAACAGCGAGGAGAGGGAGGAAAGAAGGAAGAAAGGAGAAAATGGTATTAAAGAGATGAGGTAATATGAAATAATTACACTAATTAAAAGAAAATATTTTCATGTTCTTTTAAAATATAAAACTAAGGCAATATTATATAAAAGAGAAAAGATAAAACAGAAGACAAAAATAAAAAATAAAATAACGGGTATTAAAAACAAAGATGAATAGAAAATAGAGGGTCCTAATACACCTAAAGTAGCAATCCTAATATCTAACACCCAAAAATAAAGATAGCTGCTAAAAACTGGCAAGAGGAACAATGAAAACTAGAATACATATCATTACAAACTTGCATAGACAGACTCAAATGCCATGTGCAGTGTTTAAATAATGTGATGATTGGCTTTGTCAACTTATCACAACTTTGATTCATTTGAGAAGATCACAGTTGTTTCCATTAGGCTAGTCAGGGGATGGGTCTGTGTCCGTTTTAGGGACTGCCCCCATAAGGCCTGCTTTCCTTAACTTATCCCGCAGGCAGGGCTGCTGATTTTGTGGCTCTTCTTATAGCTATGATCAAATGCATGATAAAATATCTTAAGGAAGGCTTTATTCCGATTCCCGCTTTGATGGTATTGGCTATCATGGTGAGGAAGGCATGGCGGCAGCTGCTCGCACTGCGCCAACAGTCAGGAAACGGGGGGTGACTGCCATGTTTCACTGGCTCTCTACTTTGTATTTGGTCCAGGATCCCAGTCTAGGGAATTAAATTACCTACATACAAAATGGGCCTTCCCAACTAAGTTAAATCTTTCTGGCATTTTTTTCAGAGGACTTCCTAATTTTTGATCCTTCAACAGAATATACCATATAAGTTACCATCCTAAAATTTTATATGAAATTAATAGCAAGTAAAAAAAATAGTTGCATGAAGATCAGCTGTGAAAATGCAGAATACCCAAGAATGAAGACTCATGCGAAAGGTAAGAAAATGTTTTTGCTTTGCGTGGAGAATAAAAAGAAATGAAAAGAACTGTTTAGAAGGAAAGCTGTCAGGACAGAAGACCAATGATAAGAACGAAAGGCATTGGACTGTAGAAATACTTAGTGCTTTGGAGACGGGAAAACCCTTAGGACAAGAAGGACTGAAATGATAGCACATAAAACTCTCTGGATGAAGGACCTTATTCCTCAGTGACGCTGTTCAGAAGAAATCACAAAAAGCCATGAATAGTTTGGGACCTTCATGGGTTCTGTGCTGGTGATTTGCCCATCTTTCCAGCCTGTTCCTCTGCCTCTCTGCTCTTTTTTTCTTTCCCATTCTTTTCCCTTTTGTTTTGGACTTTGGCTTACCTGAAACCACAGCCTTCTAAGAACAGAATTTGATTCCTCAACCCATATTTCTTCTCCGACGAGGAGGACTTGCTTGAAAAAGAATGAGCCTAAAATATGCCTCTGCCGCTGCTCATCCAAGGTCCTCCTTTCATGTGAGATTTGACTACCTAAGTCTGAGCCTGTGCTGTAGCTTGCTGGTTGCTAAGATGCATAAATGGAAGGCCTCAGTTATGTTGACATTGTTAAAAGCAGAATAAGGGCTGGAATCATGTGTTATAAGTTCTTTAAAGGTAGACAATAGACTAGTTTGTGAGAGTCACGTTCAAGCATGAGACTAAACCTGCTATGAATTCCCTCTCAATTTCCCACTGAGAACTATAAATCACCCAGATTATAGTTAGTGTTTTCACTAAGGGCTGATAGGAGGAGAAACAGCTCGAGGAGTTTCTGAAATGCAGGTTAAGCCCAGTGTTTACCTCCTTAATGTATCATAGACTGTGTATGGGATCATGTATGGCCAGAAATTATGAAGTTTGTTAGGACTGGATTAACCTCTATCTCTAAATATTACGGCCGTTGTTAGTGCCACACCATAACACATCCCTGGTGGCCCCAAAGGGTTAATGTTTGTTTGTAACTTTGACTATATGGGCATGATTTCAGGAGTATGGAGAAGAAGGACAATTTCATAATATTTTAAAATATGTTTCTATCTACAGTGTCTACCTCCATCATATAAGTCACATGAACCAGCACGGGTGGCTGTTAATTATAATCAGAGGGCTATTGAAGACTTAGAAACACAGGAGTGAAAACACTTCCCAGTTAACAAAATCATCTGTTGACTGCGAGTGACTGCACAGACATATCCTGGGTGGTCCTAGCTGCTCCAGGAGAGTAAACACTTTCAAGCACTGCCGCTAGTGGGACTTGAAAGGCTCGATACGAACACCTGCTCTCTTTCTTTACAGGGGTCTTTCTCGCCAGCCCCTTTCCCACTGGCA
Source organism: Alexandromys fortis (assembly GCF_014885135.2). Taxonomy (NCBI): domain Eukaryota; kingdom Metazoa; phylum Chordata; class Mammalia; order Rodentia; family Cricetidae; genus Alexandromys; species Alexandromys fortis. The sequence continues at coordinate 6,964,513 of NW_026067923.1, forward strand.
CAGGAGAAGTCAGGTCAAGGATATGAATGCATGAGAGTCTGAAACAAGACAAAGCAGGATGCTCACACACACACACACACACACACACACTGGTTTCTCTATGACAGTCTATGGGACCATGGGGAACTGGGGTAGGACACATGTGTTGCCTGCCCTGAGAGTGAACAGAGCATCCCTCTGTGAGAGAGAAAGAATAAGAAATTCTGAGTTTTGTTCTATCTACCAGGGCAGCCATATAGACCAGTGCCAACAAAAGAGGAAGAACAATCCACCACTGCCCTCTTTGGACACGATAAAAGGAACACATTTTGGAGTTGATGTTTCTCACAGCCATAAAGTAATGTTCAGTGACTAAGGGTTACTCCAGAATGGGTTGGAGCAACTTCCATTAGAAAAACATTGTACTGCATTTTAAGAAGACTCAGAAAAACGTATAAATTCTCCCAAGCTAGGTGACGTCCTTCATTACTCCAAAGACCAAGCACATTACCATCTCCCCTATACCTTTGGGTGTGGTACATCCAATAGGGATAGTGAAGTGTCAGCCATCTTTAAAATGTTCTTTAATCCTTTCTAAGAGAAGGTAGAAGCTCAAAGTTCTTTTCTTCCAGTTCAATCACATTCAAGAACTTTTCAGCTGTAATTTAGAACAGTGGTTCTCAACCTGTGGGTCGAGATCCTGCATATCTAATATTTACATCATGATTCATAACAGTAGCAAAATTATGGTTATGAAGTATCAACAAAATAATTTATGGTTGGGAGTCACCAGAACATGAGGAACTGTATTTAAAGGGTCACAGCATCAGGAAGGTGAAGAACCACTGATTTATAAGCTACCGCTATAAATGTTCAGATTGTTCTCCTTTCTGCCACGAATTGCCCCAAACTCCTGTCATTCCATCTATCTCTAACATTCAATTGAGACCAGAGTGCACAATTCTGTACCCTTGCAATAGTCCATTACTTGTGTTCCATTTCTCCCAACCGTTAAGATGGTACTGCTTTCTCAATGGCTCTCTGGGTGTTCGCGTCCACTTGGCATGTAATAAAATTCCAATGAGTTGGCCATGGGATGGGTTATGGTGCAGTCTGCACAGCTCTCTATTCTCAGTTTCCAGGATTGCCTGTAATTTAGAAAAGAAGTCTACAGCACAGAAATATTTCAAGGCCAGATCTTACACCAAATTAAAGAAAGAGTGTGTCGAGGGACTTCTCACCACGTCATGGTTCCAAGGCACAGAAGGCTGCTTTGGCTGTAGAAAGTTACAAGGTGAGTTAGATAGCAGAACCCAGACCAGTGTGTAGCCAGTTTCTCTCCCTCTCACGTGGCAGGGCAATTTCTCTCATTATTAAGATAAGAGACAAATGGGTATTGCTTGTGAACTTTCAATAAATAAACACTTTTTTTTTTTTTGCCTCCAAATACTCCAGGGCAGTCATTGCAAAGCAGAACCGCTAACATGAGCAGAATTCTGTAAAATTCCTCTAGTGCGACAAGGCGACTGTTTAATGAAACTCCTCAGTTTAAACAGCTTGAATTCCCATTAACACAAGACAAGTAGGCAAAAGAATTTGGGGTACTCAGTGCTTAGAAGAGAGCAGCCCTCATCTCGGTCTCAACTCCTCCGTAGTCAGACCTGGTGAGTCAGTGAACAGGGCTGCATTTGTGTGGTGGGAAGTGGTGGGTTTTCAGGTGAAGTTGCTCAGGGTGGAAAGCAGTGTAAGGAGCAACGGGTGTGACTCCCAGCAGCACATTCGCGAGAAACTGGAGAAAGAAGCATCTGCCATGACAGTAACCGGCCCCAGAGTGAGAGCTTTGCTCACTAGGTGCGCCTGGTGTTCAAACTTCCCAGGGCTTTGATTGATGAACAATTGTTTAAGAATCTTAATTTTCCATTACATTAGCACATAATGTTATTTCCTCCTGTGATTAAAAAAAAAAAAAACCCTTTTTGTGTCTTGCTACCACAAATGTATATTGTTAGCCATAGAAAAGGCTGGTTTTCCTGTGGGAAATAACGTGGTAAAGAAGACATTCTGTGGCAAGCTTGGGATTAGAAAGAGAAAAGTGCGGCTCTTTTGCCACTTAAAGTGGCTGATTAGGCACACAGTGCAACTTTTTCTCATATTTGCACATTGTTAGATTTACAGACTTTTCAGTCTTCCAATAATATATAAGAAATGACATATTCAATTTGCTGTAAAATGTGAAATTGCTCAGTTACTGCCCTGCCTCCTAATGTGCAACTGACTGTCATCAGCCATCATTCACTCTGATGCATTCACCATGCACACTGAAACCATGCACTAAGAAGGTACAGAGGGTGCTGGAGCCACAGCCCAGTGGTGAAGAACCCTGAGTGCTCTTCCGGAAGACCTGGGTTCAATTCCCAGCACCCACATAGCAGCTCACAACGGTCTGTGGCTCCAGTTCCAGAGAATCCAGTGCTCTCTTCCGGCTTCCATAGATACCAGGTGTACATGTGACACACAGATATACATGCAGGCATAAAACAATAGGCTACTCAATTAAAAAATTAAGACTTTTAAGAAAGAAGACAGGTAAGAACATGTAAGAAATTCAGTCATTCTGCTCAGTTTTTGTTGAGGCCAAATTTCATAGGTCCGTGCCAACACTTGTGGTGTTCTGTTTTGTTTTAACTGTTGCTTATCCAGAAAATTTTTATCCAAGTGCCTTGCACATGGAATGTCTGGTGTATATCAGTGGTCAATGTGGTCAGTGCGCTCGTGGCCTCATAGCCAAAGTCTTTATGAATATTGAACAAGGAGTATAACACTCGCTACAGTTAAGACTCAGTATTACAGAGGAGGAGTCCACAGTTCAGGGAGAGTACATGTTACAGGTAAATTTAATGCTTACTCTAAAATCAGGGAGGGTTTCCATGAGGGTGCATATTAACCTAAAAACTGAAAGTCAAACTGAAATTAGGAAAGTAGATAGAAGTAAATGTGTTCCCATAACAATGCCAGCATTTCCCGATGTGTGCGTGTGTGTGTGTGTGTGTGTGTGTGTGTGTGTGTGTATCATTTTGACTTGGATAAGATGATATCTTAAGGGTGTTTAAATGTGTATTTATTTCTGTGATGGCTAAGAATGTTGAGCATTTTAAAATATATTTCTCAGCCATTTGGGCTTCATCTTTTGAGAAATCTGTTTAGTGGTATGCCCCATATTTTAATCGAAGGCCCCTGTAACAGAGAGGCAATGGCCCTGCTGGACACCATAGCTAACAAATAAAAGCCTGGTATCAGGAAGGAGCTGTTTCCTTTGGGGTTGTTGGACAGTGAGGTCCTATAGGATCAAAAATATTGAAAGCTTTTCCCAATGCTCCTGATTCCCGGCAGAGTTTGACAGTGAGACTATTGCTGAAGACACTGCATGCTTGAATCACAGGACATGTAGAAAGTAAATTGGTCCAGCTTCACCTTTTCTAGTTAGTTTTTCTAGTCTGGGAAGTACTATGCTTGCTAGAGGAGGAGAAAAGTAACCATCAGTCTTAGCTGCGAATTCTGCAAGCTAACAATGACTGGGCTGGCAAGACATACCCAATGGGGAAGTAGTGGCATCGCCATCATGAGAATAGCAACTTCTTTCTGATTGAATTTCAGGTCAATTCCACAGGATGAAACCTATCCCTGGCATCATTATCTGAAACAAGACCCAGTGGCTAGACAGGTCGAAGGCCTTAGGGGAGGATCTACTACTATAATTCTGGCTAAATGGGCCTGTATCTATTGTTATCCACAAATAAATCAGTGCATCTCTCAGCCCTCATCAGAGAAGCTTCTCTTAAAGTGGGAGGAAATTAACATAAAGACCCATAACAGATCAAGGTGCAGAGAATAAGAGACTGAAATACTCAGCCCTAAGTGGAACACCCACATCACGTTCCTCCTTCCGAAGCTCAGATATCATTGTGGGGTAGGGAAGCAGAAGATGGTAAGAGCCAAAGGTGATGCTGGCTAAAAAGGAGCAGTGATTTCTGGACAGAGCAGACCAGATGCACATAAGAGCTCATGGCATTTGTGACAATATTCACCAGACTTGAGAAAGATCAAGTTAGGCAAAATTCCAGCATGGAGAGGGTGTGTGGGCACAACGTCCCACGGAAACCTGAGAAGGCTTAGCAATTGATAGCTACACGGAGAGCGGAGGAGTCATTTTCCCTGAAGAGCGCTGCCCTCAGTAGGTCCCCAGAATTCAGTGGGAGGAGATGCATCTAGTATCACATGAGCAACACAAATTCAGAATTAATGATTAAAGTATAGCAGCAACAACAGAAAGATGGGAGCACAAAGTCGTGTGGGTGGGGAAAGTTGAGGTAGAACTGGAAAGATTTGGGGTAGGAGGAAATATGATCAAAATTCACTATAGGAAATTTTCAAAGAGCTAGAAAAAAATTAGTGCACAAGAAGTACAAGTGTACAGGAAGAAGCAGGATGCTCGCACAACCTGAAAGTGTCCCTTTCAAAAAGTCTGTTATATATTACAGGAACAAAAATATTTTTATAAAGAAACCTAGAGGATGCTACCTGAACCAAACTGTTATCACTAATCCAATGTTGGCACTGGAAACTCTTGGAACACACTGAAAAACATAGCCTGGCCTCCTCTGAGGTAGCCTCGACAGTAAGGGAACTGTACGCGCCTTCACAGAAACCTGGGTTGTGCCATGACTCTAAGAAAGGGAACGACCCCCCCAAAAAAAGAAGAAGTAAAGCCAGGCAGTGGTGGTGGTGCACACCTTTAATCCCAGCACTCGGGAGAGAGGCAGAGGCAGGTGGATCTCTGTGAGTTCGAGGCCAGCCTGGTCTACAAGAGCTAGTTCCAGGACAGGAACCAAAAAGCTATGGAGAAACCCTGTCTCAAAAATAAAAAAAAAATAATAAAAAAAAGAAAGAAAGAAAAGGACTGAAACAGTGTGATCTGGTGGACCTCAGTATAAAATTCATTTCTGCCTCTCCTGTCGCCAGCAACTGTGGATAATGGCAATACCAGTGCATTCTTGCTTTATTTTCACCTGATTTACAATCAAAAGGCTAAAACTGAGAGCCATAATGGAAAGAGTTGCAAAAAATAAGGCTAAGACAGAACCTTAGACCATGCAGAGTGTCCTATTTCTTTTGATCTCTCTCACTAACCCCTCTCCAACTTGAAGGTAGGATTTGCACATGACAGTCTAAATGTTGAAGTCTGGGTTATTTGCTGTGGATGAAATGCTCCAAGTTGACCAGTGAAGTTTATATTTGCAATTACACCTTCTCCCAAAAGATGGAGGTGGCTCCTGTTTAACTTTCCATATTTGGAAAATGAACGGAAAGAAAAGCACTTAAATCCTTCTTGCCCATTTTTGTAACCCGAGTCGAAAGGGTTCAGGAAAGCCCTTCTCTTCCACACACAAAGAAAATTTCTATGTTCATCTCTGGCTTGGCACTATCTAATGACCAAAGAAAATCCCAAGATCTTTATTTTTTATTTCCTTGGGAAAAACACTTGTTTTAATGAAACACAGGGTCTGCCAGGGGAAACACAGAAAGCTAAATAGGCCTCCATTGAGCAGATGGTTCCTGCAGTCTGTGTACACATCTGATATGATGAACATAGTTCCTGGAAGGCCAACATGTGATTTTCAAATTACAGCAAACTGAATGTCATGAAAGCCTTCCTCTTATAACTTGTACTGTCATGTCCTATTTCACATGGTGCAGAGAGAATTGGGCAATGCTCTTAGTATTTGGAGGTCATGTGACTTCTCAAGGAATGATCAGGTGGTTCTCAACTTTAAAAAATTAGGACTCACTAAGTTTGTGTTTTTTCCGCCATCAGTTTCCTAAAGTGCTCTGCTCTGTAGGGAGTGAATACTCTGTTTATTCTCCCTTACTCAGCAAATACTATGCACCTCCTAAACACAAGCCCTGATGTGGATGTTCAGAATAATCAGTTGTTGTTCAAACTATGCTAAATCTTGTGTGGTCTCTTGGTGCAGGAGAATTGTCTGTATTCTTTCAATCATGTTTTAAATAAACACTGATTGGCCAGGCAGGATGTATAGGTGGGTCAATCAGACAGGAAGTAGAGGTGGCGCAATGAGAACAGGAGAATTCTAGGAAGGAGGAAGCCCATTGCTCCCCAGTTCTGCCCAGACCACTGAAGAAGCAGGATGTGACCTGCCTAGCTGAAAAAGGTACTGAGCAATGTGGCTAACATAGATAAAAATAATAGGTTGATATAAGTTTTAAGAGTTAGCAAGAAGCCTGAGCTAATGGGCCAATCAGTTTATCATTAATATAGACTCTCTGTATAATTTCTTTGGAGCCTACCGACTGTGGACACTGGGCAGGACAGAAACCCCAACAAGCAGGCACTCATGTTACAGAATGGTGCCTGACATGTGGACAACTGGATCCACATAAAGCCTAACAAAGTTTGGAAAGTAATTCTAGACAGAAAAGAATAGAGTTAAGCATGGCTTATTGATAGCAGCATTTTCTCAGATGGGCTCTGCTTGCTAGAAGCAAGTGCTCTCATCTAAGAGAGGCTTCCTGACTCAGCTTTAGCTGTAAAGCCTTGCAGCTCTTTTAAGAGGTCCTGGCAAGAATATAGTGTTGATAAAAAGCTGAATGAATGCTTTTCAATTTTCAGCCATAGCAGGAAAAAAGCTGCGCTGTTTTAAAACGCCAGCTTTCTGGGCTGTCCTGCCAGGGCAAATTCTCACTCTTTCAGGCAGGTGTTCCAACTATGGAGTATTTGAGTGTGGTTTGTGAGCACACTGCTGCAGTATGCTTTCTGGCAGGGACCTTGAAACGCCATAGAGTTGTGGCATTAAACATGGCTAGAGCTGGTACCTCCGCCATGAGGCTGAAATTGCAGAAAGCCAAGGAATGGGCTGAATCCAGCGTCAAAGCCATGGCTTTAATCCTACCCATATTGCTTGGTAAATTAAAGACTCATGTAGTCAGAAAAAGAGAGATACACAGTAAAGAAAGATTCAAAGACAAAAAACTTCTAAGTGGTTTACTGTGTGTTAAAAATATATGCTGACTTGGGAGAGAAAAGAAAAAAAAGTTAAAGTCCTTAAAATAAAAAAGAAAGAGAGTAGTTGGGTGTGGTGGTACACACCTTTAATCCCAAAGCTTAGGAGGCAGAGGCAGACAGACCTCTGTGAATTCAAGGGTATGGTGGTGGACACCTTTAATCCCAGCACTTGAGAAGCAGAGGCAAGTAGATCTCTGTGAGTTCAAGGACAGCCTGGTCTACAGAGGGAGTTCCAGGACAAAGATACACAGAGAACCTGTCTCAAAAAGCCAAAAGTTAAAAAAATAGAAGTTAAAATAAAGCCACATAAAGATGAAAAATACATAGAGAATCTTGATACTGTATGTTATTATTGCTTTCTTTGAATTGTTTGAATGCTGAGGAAGGAGCAACAGCTGCTAAAAGATATTTGCTTATAAATGCTGCTGAATTAATCCAAGATACGTATTTTGAAAATACCTTGACTTCAAAATTAAAGTCAAAAGATACGTTATTTTGGAGAAGATATTCTGCTTTTGTTTCCACAGGAAATGAGAGATTGTGGATTCATTCTGAGTTAAGAAAAATCAGGTTTGATCAAGAAAGACCACCTGAGAAATCTCCAGTAGGAACAGATGGCCTGTATATCTGAATTCTACATCCAGAACAGATTCAAGATGCTGCCTGAGATGATCAAGCTTCACAGGATACTCCAGTCAGGACTTGATCATAACTCTACATTTTCTTTAGGTCCCCATAAGATAACCAGTACCCCAATCAGCCAGAAGTAGCCTGGAGTACTACGCCCACATTCCCAAGAAAATGGACTATGGATATTTTCCTTTGTTTAAAAAAAAGAGGGTGAAATGGTGTGGGACAGTTCTACATTCTGTCAATTATATTTTAAACAAATGCTGATTGGTCGATAGCCAGGCAGAAAGTACAGGAGGGAAAAAAACAGACAGGAAGTAGAGGTGGGCAATGAGAACAGGAGTATTCTGGGAAAAAGGAAGCTCTTTCAGCAGTCCTATTCAGACACCAAAGAAACAGGATGTGACCTACCCTGCTGAAGAAGGTACTGAGCCATATTGCTAACATAGATAAGAATAATGAGTTGATATAAGTTATAAGAGTTAGCAAAGAAGCCTGAGCTAATGGACCAATCAGTTTATAACCTTTGTAGACCTCTGTGTGATTTTCTTTGGGGCATAACAACTGTGGTAAGTGGGCAGGAACGAAACCCCCACAAGCAGGCCCTCTTGTTACAGTCCCTGGTCAGACATTGGATATGACCTTCAAAGGTTTTTCAATGGCTGATGATTTTTCTATTATTCTTATTAAAATCCTTCATATAAATAACAATGTGAGATTGGATGCCAACATTTTAATAAGTAACATTCTTTCAGAAAGTAATGACATCCTGTGACGATTTTTGCTTAATGAGTCAACATGTAAACATATGAATTTTGTCTTGTGAAATTGTTCCATGACATTAGAACTCTTATTTTTGAACCCTTAATTTTATAGGCTTTTGTTTCTTAATCACTAAACCTAAAATGTGACTCACTTTACCTGAATAGTTTCTTCCAGCTCATGCTCCTCTAAACACATTTTAATCAGTTGCATTAAGCTATACAGAAATGTCTCAGGTACAGTAAATTTGCATGATGCTACTATAAAACATCATACTTTTAGGAAACATCATCTTATTGAAGGAAAAAAGAAAAAAGGCCAGGCACAAATGTGTGAGCCAGAAACCTAAGGCATTCCCTGAGAATGTGAGGGAAATGTATCTCAAGAGACTAGAGGTGTAATGGAACCATGCCAACTCAGAACAGGAAGGGGCTCTGATCTCAGGACTCCACTATTTAGATACATTCATTAACTGCTTTGAACTCAGTCCTCCTAGCTTTATACAAATTGACAGCCGTGATGCCCAAGATCCAATCAAGTATCGAAAAAACAAAATTTGTGACTCAGAATCTTGATGTCAAACTATGGTAAAGAATGCTCAGAATGCTGTCCAGTACAGACTATGCTACAATCCTGGAAGTCTTTCCTCAAACCCCCTCTGTTCCAGCCTAGCCTCTGGACTACCGAGTATTTAACAAAACCCGTGGTCCCCAGTAGTTATGCTCCTCTTGTTTTCCCAGAGTCCTTCCAGAACACACACAGCAGAAGGCGGATGACCCAGTTCTTTAGTTCCGTCCAGCAATGTGGGAACAGCAGTCTCTCCATGTCTTCATGTTTCCCATCGCTTAAAAAATAAAAAAGGAATGCATTTAACCCAGCACTCTAAATTATTCCAGGAAGATAAGCAGAAAAATAATTGAAACTCGGAACAGCTGCAGTGCCTTCCAGGTCCTTAAATTTCTAGTAATTAAGTACTAAAGGGAACTTTGCATGTGGGAGCCTTCCACTTGGTCACAGAGGTCACAAAACAACTGCAGGCACAGGCACACACACACACACACACACACGGGTTATGAAAGTTTATAGAGCACATGTATTTGTGAAACAATTATTAGCATAAATGTGCTCTGCTTGGCTTTAAGGCAGCTTTTATCTCACTTGAACTCTGTCCCTGATTTTGAAAGCGTACCAAAAAATACAATTATTTTGCAGAGAAAGTTAAGTTTCACTATCAGCTGTGTCCTTCTATATATGGTCATTGTTTATAACAAGAAGTGCTTGCATATCTATATATCTATATCTATGTATGTATAATTTTTTACATCTTAATTGTTTGTTTGTTTACTTAAGTACCTGGCTTAGCTCCAGTTCAGAGCCCTGGGTCAGAGTATGTTCACCGAGGGAGCACAATTTCAGACACTGCAGAGATATGACAGCCTGCTTCTGCTTCGTACTTTAGTAATGACTTAAGATTTTAACTATCACCCTGTCTTTGCTGCCCTGAAACACACACATATACACACACACACACATTTACATTGTTTTAAAGAAGAGTTTTAAAAGTTTTGATGTATCCACTTCCTGGTATTTAAAAAGAAAACAAATTTTACAATCTTTCTCCTCACTCATTGGCTGGTTAAATTGGCTACTAGAAACAGTCTGGAATGACTTTTAAGCCAAAAAAAAAATGGTAAATATGGCATAGTTGTAAGGATAAAGAAGCATCAAAAAAGTCCTTTGTGACTAACAGAAGGGAAACGTGAGTACCTTCCAGGAAGGCCCTAAATAGGTGAAGTCTGGCGGGAAATCAGGGCCAACCTGGGCAGAGATCTATAGACAACTGTGTGACTCAGCCACCAAATTTATAATACCAGCAGTTAGTATACTGGGACTACCAGCACCATTCACCTGACGTAGTAGGCAGAGGGAGTTTTCCAACTCAGCCCTCACACAATCCTGGCAAAATCACCCACTGCTTCTTGTCCATAGAGACATTGTAGAACTAAAGTCAGGATGCGGGAAATAGCTCAGTAAAGAAAGGCTTGCCTTGCAAGCACATGGACCTGTTTGGAGCCCCAGACCTCAACTTATGACCAACAAACAAACACAACAAAATTTGGTGCAGCGACATGTGCTTGGAACCCCCAGCAACAAAAGTCTCAAAACCGAAGAATTACAGTCCTTTTGTTTCCACAAGATGCACACAATCCCATGCCTGTGTGCCCACACAAACATACTCGTGCACATAAGTCAATCAATCAGTCAATAAAAGGTGTATGAAATTTGTGAGCTTTCTTTGTTTCTACTATACCCGAGTCAGTGCTCCCCCATCAGTCATCCCCAATCCCAGAACTGAGTTGGGCTGACAGTCTCCTAGAGACAGGGCCATTCACTTCCTCTCTAAGATCCCCAAATAATGGTTTGTTCTTCCAATTCATCTGATTTGCAGGAATTCCTGTTTGTCCCACTTTCTGTCTCGAACGCTGTGTGCTCCTCTAAAATCTCCCGACCTAAGTGATTGGTTAAAGCAGTCAGTGAAACTGATTGCTGCTACTTTATGACCGCTGTTGTCTTCCCCTTCATTCACAATGACCTCCATCCTGCCAGGGTTGTGGATTGAAGAGAGGTTGCAAGATTCAAAGGTTAGTTTGGATTTCTTTCTTTTTTTTTCTTGTCTCTCCAAATGAGATGTCAATATCATTAGCAATCTATAAATCAGATGCCATTTGATCTCACTTGTATTTCATATAGACACGTGTGTTACACGTGTGGGTTAGTGTATGATGTGAACTTTAATCTTCAAAGTGTACTATAAGTTATTCTAGATGAAGAAATACAGATGCAGACTGATGTGATAAGCACCCATTACTCAGTTAAAAAAATAAAACTTTTTTTCTGTCACTTGAGTATTTCTCATGAGTCACACGTTAAAAATAAAACTAATTTAAAATGAATTTTTAAAAACTTATAGTATTGTGCATGTTTTTATTTTATTTTGAGATTGACCTTTACAATTTTACCTCCATTCAAAACGAAAGATGCTACCAGCTTCTCAGCCCGCTGTGTTTTTTTGGATAGCTTTCCAATCACTTCACATTGACATCACCCAAACTGGAAATTACCAGCTTCCCAACCAATCATGTTCCCGTGTGGGTCTCCTGGCTTCTCCATTGGAGAAAGGTGATGGGAGAGAGTCTTCTGTTTTGTGTTAATTTTATTGGTTAAATAAAAAAAAAAAAACTGCCTTGGCCCCTTTAATAGGATGGAAAATTAGGTAGGCGGAGTAAACAGAACAGAATGCTGGGAGGAGAAAAAAAAGCAGAGTCAGGGAGTCGCCATGATTCTCCCACTCCAGACAGACGCAGGTTAAGATCTTCCCTGGTAAACCACCTGGTGGGCTACACAGATTATTAGAAATGGGTTAGATCAATATGTAAGAGCTAGCCAATAAGAGGCTAGAGCTAATGGGCCAAGCAGTGTTTAAAAGAATACAGTTTCCGTGTAATTATTTCGGGTATAAAGCTAGTCGTGCAGGCAGCCGGGTGCCAGGATCGTAGCCCGCTGCTCTCGATACAACAGAAAGGCTCTGCAGTTTCCCAGGGTTGCCCCAGGTTTCTGCATTGGACATATAAGATTCTTTCTTTGCAGCTCACTCTAAACCTGATCTCTCTCCAGACATAGCTGTTGGGTTTCTATGGGTTTTTTTTTTTTTTTGTCTTTCTCCATCTTCTCAGCTACCCTCTAAAACATTTGTTCTCAAACTTTGATCCAAGAGCCCATCAGAATCCCATGGGCCTTTCGCAATGCTGTGGCATCAGAAATATTTATGCCAAGACTGTCTGACTTGCCTGCCCTCATTCCCTCTCTCAGAAGAATGCATGTGGTTTTGTGACCATCAAATGTATGATAATTTGGCTAGATTCTATCAAACCAGACACTAAGGAATCCTGTGAAAACACAAAACAGTAGTGTCATTTTTTTTTATCATTTTACTGTCATAAAATATTTTATATTGAGATAAACATAAATGTGTTAATATGACTCACACATTACTATTACATTTCTTTTTAAATGATTAAATAAACTTCAGAATTTCTCAGATTAATTACAAACACAGTAAACATCAAGAGATCAAAATTCATGTAAGCTAAGTTCTTTGGACCCCAAGGATGCCTTGAGTATTAGCGGCCAATGACCTGAGAAGGGTCACATTAGCTATGTCTCAGTCACCTCCCACCTGCAGGTTAGCACCAGCTTATCAACAACTCTGATCACTCCCTCTTCCTTTATCTATATCCAACTCCGGAGTTCTTCCCTTCTCAGGAAACGTTTTTGTCGAATATTAATTTCTGCTCCAAATCCATTAAGTTAGGGATTACATGCCAGTCTCCACAGCACGTTTTTATCTTATCATTCCCCCTGCCAACTTCCTACAAAAACAATATACTTGAAGTAGGCTTAATGTGGCCTCAGAACACTTAAATTCAAATTTGTTCATTTGTTCTGCCCACTCTTTATCTAGGGTTCATTCTCTTCTATCCTCACCTTTGAATGTTAGCAGTTCCCCTCTGCCCAGTCCAAGGCAACAGACACAAGAGCCAGGAAAGAGCAAATGCTTGAAGGTCTGGTTTGAATTCATGATGCCTTTCCCTAGATATCTGAGGTGAGGGACTAACTTTCCAGAGCTGGAAATGGAAAACAGAGCACAGCAGCTGTGAGGACAACACCTGTTCACATAATCCAATAGCAAGCATTATGAAAAGTCGCCATTATCCAGATCTCGCCATGTCCCTGGAAGGCTTTGTGTTGATCTTCAAGGACCCCTGTTCTCCCTCTGTTCTGCTTTGTTGACTGGTATTGGGGGGGGTCCATCTTGACTGACCCTAGTGGCTGTAGGAATTAACGAACATTCCCTTTTTCTTTCCTTCCATTTCTTCCGCATCTGTCATATACATGAATAAGCCCAACACGTGACCAGTATTGCTACACCTCTTTCAGTAACCTCAGTGTGTATCTGCCTTCCACACGATGATGACCTACCTAAACCAATCTCCACTGACAGGAGGCAAATAGGTGTGTTTGATCTATAAACTTTTACTCAACTCACTCTTCCCAGAGCAGCTCGTACAATAAATCCATTCATTAGAAGCAGGAAATGTTTTATAGAGAAAGACAGTTCTGTTTAGAGAATATTCCAAACTACACAAGAAGGAGGCCAAAGGTTGGTTGATCCTGGCTGGGAATCAATCCTGCTGTTTAATGGCTTTAGCCAATCACAGTATCCTAGAAATCGGCTGAGAGCTACAGACTTGAAATTTTTGGGGCTCTATCAGCTGGGAGAAGACATGGATTTTTACAGGCACGGGAAATCCTTTCCACCAGCAGTCTAGACTTCCTCTAACTTGTCCTGAGGTTAAGAGTGGCTGCTTCACGACTGGGATTGGTCATTTGGCTCTGGAGATCAGCTTTCTGGTTCTCTTAAAGGGACCAGGTGAGTGGAGATGTCAAATTAGATTAAATGCACGTGTGTGTGTGTGTGTGTGTGTGTGTGTGTGCCTCTGTTGATTGATGTGTAATGATGAAATCAGCCTAGTTTGAAAAATACTTCCAAGAATACAATCCTGAATGATTTTTGTATATTAGTCCTAAGGTACTCCTTTATCAGTAGCCTGAAATGACCCAAAAATGTAGCCATTTAACTTCAAAGCATTAGTGTAGATGAGAACCAGTGATCACATCTCAAAGACACTAATACCACTGTAGATGGCAGTGCTGGATTGTTCCTACTGTACACTGTGTTGGCCACAGAGAAAATGGGATAAATAGAATTTTCTTAGAAGTGTAAGCCTCAGTCCTCAAATCCTATTTTCAAAGAGAAAGTGAGGTCTATATCCAACAGTGCTTTTTTCTCATGCTTTAGACCATGTCAGTGTTTGTTTTCATATGTTTCATATGTTTTCATATGTTTCATATGTAGCACAAGGAGTTTAGCCAAATGATCTAGAGACCAAGCTCCTGGCAGAGCAGCCCATGGGGTCCACATGTTGACTCTCCATCTTGGAAGTCCTGTGATATAGTTTTCTAGCCAGAAAGCTGGGTGTTGGAAGTCTTCCCCTGTATAGATTTGGTGTGGTACTTACAGGCTTATTGGTGTTGCTACTGCATGTCTGTAATCCTAAACTGAGCGGGATGTGGGAAAGGGGATGTTGGTTGACAAACTCAAGTAGACTTAGGCTCTGTAGAGGTAGTCCATTTCCAAAAACAAAATGAACAAAAAAAAATCTTGTTCAATTAACCGGAGTTGGTTTCCATTGGAGGAAGAAGCGGGTGAGCAGTGAGCTTTGACAGTTTCAGAAGGAAACGACTTAGCTCTGAATTTTTACATGACTTTCTGGTGCCATTTTATAAGACACTGTTAGATTTCAAAGATGAAAATAGGTACTCTGTTTCTAATTTTTAAAATTTTATTATCATTTTGTGTGTTCAGCTGTCTTCTATGCAGTTATGTCTGCACACTACTTACTTTCAATGCCTGAAGAAGCCAGTAGAGTGTCTGATCTCCTGGAGCTCCAGTTACACTTATAAGCCACCATATGGGTGCTGGGTACTGATCCAGAGTCTTCTGGAGAGCAGCCAGTGCCCTCAACCACCAAGCTAGCTCTCCAGCTCCTATACTCTCTAAATAAAAAGGTATGATCTGTCTCTTGGTAATTAGTCCTTCAATGCAAAACTCAACATTCTGGAACTCTTGATGCCTAGGAACACACTTTCCTAAGTTACGATCCAAAAAAGTAACCATGTTAACCAAAAAATTCACTAAAAATAGCAGTATCAACAAAATCTATCTTTTAGTATATACAGTGGAGTGGTTTTCAGATGACCTATTCAGCTTAAGGAAATCTCATGACAAGTGAGGTTGGAAGAAGGATTAGTTTAAGCAAGCAAAAAATGAAAGCCTGTAACACGCGTTTAGAAATATGACTTGGCACTCCCCACTGTAGGTGACCGCATGCACAGGCCGGGTCACCTGGATGTTTCCATTTACTGGCCAGGTTACACCCAGAGAAACACACAAGTTCATCACAATGTATGCGCGGCAGTGTTCCCTCCAGCACTGTTCACGACATTATCGAAGAGAACACAGAAGAAAATGCCTAAGTCCATTTATAGGAGGCAAAAAAAAAAAAAAAGAGCTTTGTGTTTTTGAAATCTAGAGAACTGTTTGCACTTAGGCCTGGGAATGTCATTAAGGCCCTGAGCGGAAGACAGAAGCGTCTAAACAGTTCTTTGAGACTGATCCAGTTCTGGATATGATTGCTGGCTACATGGTGCCTTCGGTGTGAGATACCATCACATTCTACACTTAAAGAGAGAATGCTCGAAATACATCTGAAAGGTTTGCTACTTTAAAGTCCCAGTGTGTGGCAATGTGTGGGATACTCCCCCGACAGTAACCTCATTGCTATCCTTATCAGAGCAGGTGTGGCTACCTGCAAGGTGCCCCAGGAGAGGGCCTGCTGGCCTTCTCTTGCAGAAGGAGGGGTAGGAATGTGATTAGACCACTTCCTGTACTTCCCCCTCTCTCCCTGCACCAGCTGTACGTGATTCTGTGTAAGCTGCAGTGATTGCAAGAGGTGATAAGGAATATAGGGGGTGGCAGGTGAGCTGCGGCCTGGACTACATCTATGCAGCTGTGAGGAATGCATCATCCCTGTGGAGATGAGACTTTCGGGTTATGCAGCTGCTTTGGGGTCCCCCAGATTTTAGTAATTTACCCCTCACCCATGCTCTGTAAGGAAGCCCGATGAACTCACTAGTCCACTGAGCTAGACTGGGGTATAATCACACTTTCGTCTGTTGGTCTCTATCTGGGGTGCCTAGACACTTTTCTCCTCAAGAAAAGACCATGCACTATGGTAATATGGGGTGGGTAGATGGGTACAAGGAGGGCCAGGGAAATGGAGGAGAAAAGGGGAAGGAAGAACCAAAAGAAACAAATATTGTTTGATACTATAATAATATACTATTGTATGTGTTAATTAAAGATAGATAGATAGATAGATAGATAGATAGATAGATAGATAGATAGATAGATAGATAGATAGATAAGTAGGTAGATAAATAAGCATAGTCTACAATGTAAAACTTAGCAACTTGGACACTAAAAATTATGGTCTGTATTTTAATTTCTATTTGTTATCTTTTCATTTCCTATAGTTTTATAAAAACAGTAAAGATATTTTTATAGATAACTTTTCTAATTTGTAAAGTTTTAATTTAGTAAAATAAACAGTGTGTTGTTTTCATCCCTGCAACAACTGAGTATACTTAGTTCTGTATTTATTTATATCTAGAAACTTCCTTTCGGGATGAAGAAAGAAAACTTTTGACCTCTTCCTAAAATGAAGATGTTTTCCCCCATTATTAGTTAGAATACATTACATTTTAAACTTGGCAAAGGAATAATCCAAGAGGGATTTTCTGGAACAGCGTAAGTAAGTGATGATGGGGCCAAGGGAATGCTAGGACTTCAAGACTATATATAACCACAGCCGATGTGCTGAAACCACTTTGAGTAGCCTCGGTGACACCTGGGATGTGTGTGCCTTTGGATAAAAGTTGTGGCGAAGTTGTTTACTCAACTGAATTCCCTGAGCCTTGAAGGGCAAAACATGCTCATTGCAGAAATTTTTTATCCAGAACCTGAAGAAGAAAATTCTAAGGAACAACTTTACTCCATTACATAAGAACTCGCTCTTAGTACTAACACTTTGGATAAAAATGCCTTCTCCGAACTTTGCAGGAGAAACTCAGGACCACTAGCCTATCACAAATAGAATCATGGATTGCAAAAGAGATCTTTGATTTAGGGAAGAATTCTGATTAGAAGTTTCTCTTTGGGATTCTTTAGTTCTGTTTTAAAACCATGTAACAGAGCCCAAACAGCCTTCCAAAAACAACAACAATATAACAGAGCTATACAACAGTTGCACTGGGAAGTGTAGATACTGTTTTCTGGGATGTGTCTGACTCTGGGATGCTTGCTAAACAAGGAACATGGATAGCTCAGTAACTCTTGTTGCGGACATAGGTAAGAGGCTACAGGACTATGTGCCCCTCCCTGTTTGATGTCTTACCTCAGTCATTCGGTTTATATCAATGTTTTGCATCTGAAATTCAGTATCTCAATGCCATGTGCTCATTTAGCCAGCATCACTGTTTCGAATTTGTTCACCATGCACTACCATGTGCTTTGCAAAAGCGATTCTTAGAGCAATGGGAAGAAATTGAATGGTGTGTTCAAACATTTGCAAGAGTCCTTGTAAATACTTCTAAACATCAAACATAAACTCTTCTCGCATCTTGGGCATCCAGACAATTACCCAGAACAAAGAAGATTCCTAATGTTTGAGGGATAAACAGATTACTAGTAAAGAAGAGCTGTGCTCCTTGATAGAATAAGGTGGGTAAACTGAATAGCGTGGATCTGGAGGAGACCACATTTCTGTGGCTGCAGGAAGTCCGGGACCAAGGGAGAACATGCTTCATTGGCTTCCAATCTTCTGTGCTGATTACTGTCCCAGCACATCACACCTCTAGGAACTGATCGCTCCAGGTCAAGCTGATGTTTGGCTGTTCTTGACCTAAGCATACACTTCCCTTACCTGAAGAAATGAATGGTTCACCAGCACAGCTTAAAGAGGGCACTTTCTGTTATTGAGCAACACTTCAGCATGGAGTGAACTGATTTATTTATACTTTGACAGCAATCAATCGACAATTATTTTTCTAAACAAGGTTTGAGAGATATATTTTAGAGTGTCTTTCTAAAAACAAGTGTTTCCAAGCTTCATAACTCATGCTGCATGGGCTTGTGGGAGTCACGAAGACTCATAAAGGGATACCCTATGGGATGGTGGAAGTCATGAGGGTTGTTGCTAAGGGCAGAGCCCCAAAGCTTTGGTTACATTGTACCTGCTTGTCCTTGTGTTTTAAAAAGTTTTAACCCTCAATTTAATAAAAGCCAAATGATATGTTAAAAGGTATCAAACCTTACTAGACCTGGATGGAGGTGGGTGGTTCTTGGACTTCCCACAGGGCAGGGAACCCTGATTGCTCTTTGGGCTGATGAGGGAGGGGGACTTGATTGGTGGAGGGGGGGAAGGGGAGGCGGCGGTGGGGAAGAGACAGAAATCGTTAATAAATAAAAAAATAAAGGTTTTTAAGAACAAAAAAAAGGTATCAAACCATTAACACTTTATGTATGCCATAGTGGGTCTGTGAACAGAGCCAGTCATTCAAAGTCTGAACTCTAGTTTCCACATTAAACCATGGGAATGATACTAGGGAGTGCTTTGGTCCTCTATGAATCCTTGACTAGTATATGATGCTTGGTGTATAAGAACTGTTCCCATGTGAAGACCTTTGGACTACTCCGGTGGCTCTGCCTGAAACTGTATCAGATGCTGCTACCGCCCTAGTCATATTTGTTGAACTGCACTCGCCAGTGATTCCATATATAATCTTACTCTGTGCAGAGGACTCTTTACAGAGATTTGAGATTACAAGAGAAAGAAATTAGTGATCTCTAGGAGTCAGCAAAAGAACATCAGTCCATGCTCCATCACCTGTCGGAGGAGTCATTCCAAGAATGTGCATTGATGCCGACATCTCCATGGGATGAAGTTCCAGTTGTGTCCTGAGTTAACTGCTTCAATTATTCCTCCAATCATCTGCTTCTTGTTTCTGTAATACTTTCCCATCGCTTTCCTGGAGGTTCACATACATCCACCAATTTGGCTGGAGAGATGACCCACTGGTTAGGAACACTGCTGCTCTTTGAGAGAAGCTGTGTTTGTTTCCCAGCACCCACATAGCAGCTTATATCCACCTGTAACTTCACTTCCTAGGAATCCTATGCCCTTTTCTGATATCTGGGAGCACCGTATGTGAATATGCTACATATGCATACATGGAGGCAAACGTTCATACATGTAAATTAAAATAAGTAAATCTAAAACACAAAACAAAGAGGCTGCTTTAAAAATCTTCAAACTTCTTCAAAAAAATCTTCAATAATCTTCAAAAATAATCTTCAAAATGATAAATAAAATAAAAATAATCTTCAAAAATTTTCAATAATCTTCAAAAAATCTTCAAACTTCAAACAATGGAACACCTAAGACTTCAGAACTATTTCAGAATGAAAGAATTCAAGTTTTTAAGATGGAATGCATCCTTATAAAAATGTTTATCATTTCCTTATAAATATAGCATTAGTGATAGGATACAGACTTGCTGAATATGAGAACTATTTCTTCAAACAGCCTATTTGTTTACTTACATTACACATAAAAGATCAAAATGAGGGCCTTAACACTAGCTATCAGCTGTTTCTTCCTCAAAATGCACAGAACTTCTATATTTGTCCATTAAGTTTTTTTCTGAGTAATTTTAAGCCAAGCATAGACAACATGAATCATTCCTACAGGGTCATGTGTTCTAGCACAAATGAGTCCAAGACTCATGAAAAAAGGCCAATCTGAGTGATTGGAGATCTACTGGTTTGCATTCTTGCTGGGTTTACTTAACTCTGCAGCTATTTGCTTCTAAGTGAAACCAAAGTAGCAGTCTCTGTTTTGGCTAACAAAATTAGATGTCCTTCAGTGGAAGAATGGATGAAGAAAGTGTGGAATATATACACATTAGAATACTACTCAGCGGTAAAAAACAATGACTTCTTGAATTTTACATGCAAATGGATGGAAATAGAACACACTATCCTGAGTGAGGTAACCCAGACCCAAAAAGATGAACATGGGATGTACTCACTCATAATTGGTTTCTAGAGATAAATAAAGGTCAGTGAGTCTATAATTTGATCTCCTAAAGAAGCTAAATAAGAAGGTGATCCCAAAGAAAAACATATAGCTATCCTCCTGATTATGGGAAGTAGACAAGATTG